>NW_010413797.1:2248-18178 GCF_000710305.1 Buceros rhinoceros silvestris
GGAAGAGAAAAAAAAAAAAAGATCGTGGGGGGGGGGGGAGGAATAAAACACTCTGCTCTGCTCCACTCCTCCTTGCAGAGCCCTATAAAAGTGTGCTGTGCCACGGCGTGCTCGCGGGGACCGCTGTGCCAGCCGGCACCCGGCGAAGGGTCCGGTAAGGCAACGCCTAACGCTTCGTAAGGGCTGGACCCCACCACACCCTCCCGCCCAGGGCTGGCGCTACCTTCCGTGCCGGGGTGCTCTAAAAGCTGGTGTAAACCCCGGCCAGGCTGCCTCATCACACGTTCTCTGTCGTTTTATGTCTTTATTTAAATAGAACGTCGGGCATTGGTACAATTGTCTAATTTAATAAATATGGGAAGGAAAAATGCAGTTATAATGTGTTGCTTTGTTTGAAGAATATTAAAAATAACCTTTAGTTTTAATGAGATTTTTTTTCCCCCCCATCAGTTTACACAATTTTCCAGATGCAAAATGAGCTTTTGGCTGTAAAATATTTTATCACATTGTCTTACACAATAAAGATTAGATGTTTTCGCTTTCTCTCAACTCCACCGCAATTATTTTTTAGTGTTTGCAAATCATAATATCATTTAAAAACCATATTTTATACCTCATCTAAAATACTTTTATAGCAGTGTGATGAAAAAAAAAAACCCAACACAACATCTATTTAACTACTCCTTTTAAGTGGCTGTAATATGCTTTGGTATAATTTCCCAGAAAAAGGCACAGCTAAAAAAGCTTAGCTGTTCTTGAAAACAAATCTCCCAAGAAGCATCTTTGCAAAAAATCCCCCGAATTTAATTCCCCTGGCTGAAGAGCCCAGAGAGCCTGAATATAAAAATAGTAGCCCTGTCATTTCACATTCATTAAGTGTGAAACTCAGAAATTAATAATGTAAAAATATGCTTTTTAATTAGTCTTACATTCTGCCCAATGTACTTAAATGGGATCAGCAGCTCCCTAATGATTTTTTTCTTAATAAAGTATTAGCCTGTGATGCACTGGGGTTGACAGGTATGATAAACTGGAAAGTACTTTTGGAGGCGTATGAATGATACCAAAATAGTACTCTCCCATTTAAATGTAATTAACATCAGGGAGCAATATTACAGGAGGAGAAGCCTGCAAGATTTTTATTTCAGGGTATTCTTTTTTTCTCATTTCTTGTTTTATGAGTAGTTTGACGATTGCAGCAGTGATTTTATAATTTAATTACCTTTGTTGAAAGCTAAGCTTTCGCTAATAGCAGGTCAACAGGATCATAAAGCAGCCTTCAAAAATATTAAGAAGGAGGTAAATCCCCTCAGCTAACCTACACAATAAGAAGGCGGGTGCGCATGTGTGGATGCGATGCGTTTTATAGACGGATGTATATACAGGCTGGACGCCTGTTCCCCTGTTATTTGTTTGCTGTGCTATTTCAAATCAGTATTTACTCTCTGAAGGGACTTCTAATACATTAATCATATTTAAGGAAAGAAAAAGGAAGAAAAAAGACATAAAAAATAAAAAAAGGAGGGGAAAAAGAGGGAAAAAAGAAAAAAAGGAAAAAAGGGGGGGAAAAGAGAAAAAAAGAAAAGGCAAGGGAAAAAAAAAAAGAAAGTTGTGGTGAAACCCATCTGATGCACCAGATTTTGCCAGAACCAGGAGGGCTGGAGCATGGAAGCCTGTTGTTCCAGACCGGCAAATGCCGCTCTGGCATCCCACACCCACTGGCAGCTTGACGCGGCCCCTCTCCCTCCGCCGCCCCTTTCGCAAACACTTTGTGCTTTTACATTTCTAAAGCAGCCGATTTTAAAACAGGAGATAAAAGATCATTGTTGACCTGCAGTGCTTGCGCAAGAGTATTCCCCAACTTATTTATATGCCAAATGTCACTCGTGTTTACTTAAGAATTTCTTCTCATATCTCGAAGTCACAGCGCTCCCCAAAGATGCACTTGCCATAGGGTAAACAAGCGGGGAGGAGGGCAGCGCGCCCGGCTCCCTCCTCCCGAAACCAGAGGCTCCTCCAGGAGTGTCACCTTCCCGAGCACACGCTGACGTTTCTATAGGGTTCCAGGCTGATGGATGTGTGGGATGAGGCGCTGGGTGACATAAACAGCTCGTGACCCTGATGCATGGCTCCCTGTGTCGTGCCTTCTGCCCAAAATCCAACCTGTCTTCTCCACCATGGTTTGAAGTTGGAGTAAGGGGAAAGTTGAGGCTGACCAGCCAAACCAGGCAAATTGATGGCTAAATACTGGCCAGACCATATATATGGGAGGAGACTTTCCATTTCCATACTGGTTTTCCTTTGGTTTAGCTGAAAATAGTTCATCCAGAAAACAAACAAAAAACCCCCACCAAGCAGTTGGTATTTTTTCACTCTTCCATTACAAATGCATCCTTCAGGGCTGATCCCGCTTCTGAATATCCCAGCTGAACTGGAAGGCCTCAGGGCAAGCAAAAGCACTCATCCCATAGCCAAGGTGGCTCAGGGATCAGAACAACCAGGTGAAGGCATTCCCCACCAATATGGTGTCCCACAGTTATCCCAAAGACCTGGATCCGTCGGGCTGAGGGGATCAGGGCCCAACAGGGGCCCAGCTGGTAGCAATGGGACCGCAGATGCATCATGACAGGACATCTGTTTCTCCTGCTTTGGTAAGTTCCAACGTCCTTTAAAAACGCCATCATGAAATGCCATTTCTTTTCTCTTTATCTTGGCGGTACAAAAATGCCCAACTATTGGCTCTACATGAGCTCCTCTATAATATCTTTCCAATCACAAACACCATCGCATTGCTCCCTGGGGATTCCCGTGATGGATCTACCTATCTATCTACTTACGCGTCCATGAATCAACTCATGGGAGTGCAGAAAGTTTGTGTAATCTATAGCTTTCATAAGATTTCACTGAACTTACACTGCACAGGGGATTTCCAGGAGTGTGGCGGTGTTTGCACCCCTCTCGGGTGCGCCACCAGCACCTCCTCTTTTCCCACGCGATTTACTGGCCTGCCCAAAATGCTCAACTCACCCCAAAATTGAAGCTTAAAATGCAAGTCCAGCTCGCAGCCTGCAAAGGCAGTTTCCAGGAGCAGGGACGGTTTAATGGGCAGCTGAATCAGAAACTAATCATCTGAACTGCCCTCATGTAAACAAACGCTGGAAATTTTATTACTGAGATATTTGGGGTTTTCCTGATAGAGAATAAAAGACAAATAATCGAACTTATTGGAAAATATTTACATAGGACCGCGCAGTGCAAACCTTAGGAAAGCTGAGTGGTGTTTACTCAGAGGAATAGCCCTGGTGCAGGCAGAGGAGCGGATACTGCTCGGCTGCCCGGGGAATTGGAGGGAGTTTGTCTGAGTCAGACACGCAGGCAACGGCCCCACACTGGGGCATCATAATGCTTTAATTAATTAATGTCTGTAAACTGTTTGGTGATCTTGGGATGAAAGGAGTTCTGGAAATGCCAGGTATTATTGAAAATTAATTACTTGAGCCTTCCCCTCCAAATCTTGCTAAATATATTTCATTTTTTAATCTATCCTGCTGCTTTAATAAAGCTCATTGCAGAATTATTTTCTGCTAAATATTAAAGGAAAAGAAAAAGAGGGAACCATTTAAACAGTAGGTTGAGCTGTAGCAGAAGAGACTGTATGAGAGCCACATTTTGGGAGACAAAGGTCCCTGCACGTGGGGCGGGCACAGGCAGAAGACACAGCGCTGCAGATATGCTGCTCGAAGGGCTCAGCCTGCATTTCCCATCGTCCCCCTCAGTGGCCAAGGCAAGACCATTCATATGGTGCTGGAAGGGCTGGAGGACCAAGCTGCCACAGGGAAATAAACCCATGGGAGATGTAGGACAAGTTTGGGGGATCCAAGGACAATACAAACTGTTCCAGCTGCTGCTGCGTGTGCATGTCGGTAAATCAATCACTCTAACGGCTATTCATCATTCAAGGGGAGACAGAAAGTGTATATTATTTATACAAGTCTGAAATAATTTGGTGTTACTTACTGAAGAGTCACCTTCTGCATCATCATGAAGTAAAAGGGAGGTCCTGGAAGAGACTCCGTGTTCCAGTCCCACCAGGCACACGCTGGGTAGCTCCAAATGGGTGGTCAAAACAATAAACTACGATAAATACAAGGGACGCCATTTAGTACTTTTTCAAAGTTGCAGGTTTATACACATGCATTTTAATTTATGTAATGAACAAATTAATAATTCTGTTGTTGCTTACAAATAAGAGCCAGCCCTGTGGTCTGGCTGGAGTCTTATAAGACCATGGTAGTGTTGGAGCATCTTTCAGCTATCCTTGGGCTGAGTTAACCCTTCTACTTTTGTGAGCAGACAAAGCTGGTCTAACACGTGTCTCCCAAGAGGTTAGAGGTAAAAATGGAAGGGAAATGTCCCAGTAAACTCTTATAGCTCTAAAATGGCCCTATTCTCTATTATGCAGAGCTGTAGACATTGCAGTCACCTGTCTTCTTCTCCCCATTTCTTTGTTTAAAGCCATTTGGGTTTGCTGAGATAAGGAAGCAGCTGTGTTAGCAGGTCCTCTGTGGTCACTCCAGTGGGAGCTCCCAGCAGCTCTGACCTCTCATCCTCCTCTTTCTCCTCCTCCTCCTCCACCTTCTCCTCTTCCTCTTCTCTGCAGAAGCATGCTGTCTCCCCAGAATACCTCCTCAGTCATGGTTGAATGGAGGTGGAATTTTCCATCGCACTCCTGCAACTCCTTCCCACGAATTCTGGGAGAGATGACGTCCTTCCTTTCTAGCCCGAGACATATCCACAGCTCAGGTCTCACCTACTGCCAATTTTCAACAGAAAAACCCGTGCTTCACCCAATCTTCCTCTGGATACTTCTGAAAGTGAACAGCAGATGGGGCTACAGAAATCATCGCATTTAAAAAAAAATATTAAAAACAGCCTTTTACATTCTGAAAAGCAATTTATTCTACACCATTTCAAAAAATAAATAGGATTCTCCTTTTCTGTTTCAAGACATCAATGAATCTGTTGCATAATGGGCTTTTGTAAACCGATTATCCTTGATAATCTCATTAGCTGAAATTATTTTACTTTTCTAACATGGTAGATTTTTAAATACCTTTTATTTCATATCCCTCTGGGCACGTTGCAGCGAAATTTACTATTAAGCAAAATAATTATCTAACTCAAACCTTAATGCTGAAAAGTAAAAAAATAAAATAATTACTATCTAAGGGCAGATATTAGAAGGAAGTAAGTATAAGAAGGCCCACAACTGGGAAGAAAAGGGGAAATTTCCGTGAGCAAGGAAATCTCTTCACCCTGATGACAAATAAATCAGACTTGCTTTCATATGAATATTAAGAATAAATATTCTTTGATGCAAATGGCAGGGCTCGTGCTCAAGGTGGGGTTTGCCACCTCCCGCGGCAGAGTGGAGCATTAGCAGAGCGGTGGCTTCATGCTTGGAAAGCACGATGCTTCTTCAGCTCCCACTGGCCGGGAGTTGCATCACCCGCTTCCAGTACGGACCTGAGCAATTAAGAAATGAGAGTGGTTTTGAAACAAGCTTAAATCTGCGCTTTCACGTGTGGAAGTTTGCAGCTGTAAAGGGATTACGGTGTCGGCAGAGGGAGGGAAGTTTGCAGCTGTACTGGTTCGGGAGGTAGGAAGCAGCTGTTAAAATAGAGGACTAATGGTGATTAATTCTTATTATGTGTTTGAAGATCGCACAGTGAGTTCAGGACCCAAACCCTCCCGCAGGGAATAAACTGAAGGAGGAGGATTTAAAAAGAGGGAAAATAGAAGGGGAATTTTAATGTACATTTGGCCTAAATGGCCTGGCCTTAAATCACTTTATTAATATTTGAGTACAACTCGAATCAGTGTTATTAAGACAAAAAATATCTAGCTCAGGAAACCTGTAATTCATGCATATTTATGCAGATTGGGATATCACCTGTGCTGGCACACACCCACGTTGCTGACCAGCCCGCAAAGACCCCTGTGCCTTCCCACACAGCACTGCTCCCACACTGCAATGGGAAGAGGCAAGAAGAGACCCCATCCCGCTTCCACACCCACCACCATGCCTTGAGGGATGCTGGTCCTACTTCTGTATCCACCACCGCGCTGAGGGATGCTGGTCCTACTTCTGTATCCACCACTGCCTTGAGGGATGCTGGTCCTACTTCTGTATCCACCACCGCGCTGAGGGATGCTGGTCCTACTTCTGTATCCACCACTGCCTTGAGGGATGCTGGTCCTACTTCTGTATCCACCACCATGCTGAGGGATACTGGTCCTGCTTCTGTATCCACCACCGTGCTGAGGGATGCTGGCCCTACTTCTGTATCCACCGCCATGCTGAGGGACACTGGTCCCGCTTCTGTATCCAGCACTACTATGCCAAGAGATGCTGGTCCTGCTTCTGTATCCACCACCGCGCTGAGGGATGCTGGTCCTACTTCTGTATCCACCACTGCCTTGAGGGATGCTGGTCCTACTTCTGTATCCACCACCGCGCTGAGGGATGCTGGTCCTACTTCTGTATCCACCACTGCCTTGAGGGATGCTGGTCCTACTTCTGTATCCACTACTATGCAAAGGGATGCTGGTCCTGCTTCTGTATCCACCACCATGCTGAGGGATGCTGGTCCTGCTTCTGTATCCACCACCGCGCTGAGGGATGCTGGTCCTGCTTCTGTATCCACCACTGCCTTGAGGGATGCTGGTCCTACTTCTGTATCCACCACCATGCTGAGGGATGCTGGTCCTGCTTCTGTATCCACTACTGTGCTGACAGATGCTGGTAACGAGAGCCATGAGGCGCAAGCAGCAGGAAGAGCCCAACCTGGGCTGAACTCGATTTGCAGCCCCCGGGAACCTGCAGCATTTCCCAGATTCAGGGCAATTCACATCAGAGCCAGGTTATTTGCTGCATTATTGTGGCCGGTTTGCAGGGATAGGTGATGTGCTGGGTGTTCTGGGGCTTCCCCAGAGCAGAGCGGAGACAAGATATGAGATTTCTATTTATATACTAAAGCCTGGCCGGGAAAGTGACAATTTAATGGCAACATTAAGGGGAGAGGGAAGCAGCCTGGAAAAGCCGGCAGTGCCCGCGCAGGGTCCCCTGAGCCCCCAGGACATGGTGACCTAGCATGGGGTCCCCGGGAGCACCCAGCCCTTCCACCCTGAGAAACTGCTCCCATCTCATCCTTTTTCTGGCTTGACAACTTAACGTGGCTCTCACAGCCCCTCTGTGAACAACAACAAAAAAAAAACTAAAAAAAAAAAACCAAAAAAAAAACTGAAGAGAGGAAGAAGAAAGAAGGTGAATAGCAGCAACAGGGCAAACCTCAAGACCTGGGGTTTGTTTTTGAGCCAAGACCTTAATGAGGATTAATCAAATACTGCACATGCAGAAAGATTTCAGTGAATTATTAGAGGGCAGAAATGGGTGGGAAAATGATCAAAAAGCTAAAGTTGTGGGGTTTTTTTTTATGTGAACTGTTTCTTTTTGAGCTTAAACTTTGAAATCATACTAATCTTTTCAAAGCTCAATGAAATCATGGAAAGATTTATTTCAGGACCAAATAAAACTTTCTTTACAGGATAACTCTGCCTGTGATTTTCCTGTTTTTGCATTTTTAAGATGCTTTGTTTTGCAAATATGAAAGAATAAACCACAATAACTCATGACTGTGCACCAAGTGTACCAAGAAATCCTGTCCTTTGCATGGCTGTAGCTGATACCCATTCCCAGCAGAGCTGGTTAGTAAATTAAAACATTCCTTCTAGCAGCAACTGATAACTTCGTGCTGATGATGTAGGTCAAAGACATCTGCAATAAATTACACCCCCCACCACAGGAGGAAGGGGCACACTTGGGACATGAAGATCGTGTGGATTCCATACTGGAGACCAAAATGCACGTTTTTACTCATAGCTGCCGCATAACCAGATACCTGACTTTGGTTGTTTTGCACCCAAATATCAACGGGTCAGTGATAAAGGTTAGGATGGATTTATGAACTGACAGACCCACAGAGGGGAGTGGGGTAGGACGTGGTTGAAGTGCTGGGTGCTCAACCACGGGGCCCTACGTGGAGCTCAGATGACCAGAAAAAAAATACCTGTGATTCAGTTTGCTGGCTTTGTGGGAGGCTTGGGTTTCGGCAGCGTGTCTGTGTTATAATTAATAAGCAATTTCTGTTTGAATGGCGTGTTTTGTCTTCGTTTGAGCACGTTCTCCGCAAAGACAAAGATCAAGAAAAACCTACTCAGAACACAACGAAGATAAAAGGGAATCATAAAAAGAGACAGACAGAGGAAAAGAAAGAACAAGGAAAAAGAGAAGACAAAGAACAGGGAGACACCAAAGAGGACACAGAACAAAGATAGGCAAAATGAAAAGACAAAGAGAAGAAAAGACAAAGAACAGAGATGATAGAGCACCAGAAAATATGCAAGAGAGGCACGAAAGGAAAGAGAGGGGAAAACAGCAACTGAGAACAAAGGGCAGAGAACAGAAACACACAAGAAGGGAGAAAAATGGGAGAGAATTCAGCCAAGACGAGGAATGAAAAACAGCCCAAAGAACAAGAAAAAATAAACACAATGAAGAGAGAAAACAGCTAATCGTCTTCTGATTTGCATTAAAAAACAAGTCTTGGAAAAACAGGGTCAGCAACAGAGAAATTGTCAAGTTGAATGTCAAGATTTCCCATGTCCTCTAAAATCAGTTGGACTGTCAGTACTTGCGAAGCCTACAGGTTGGGTGATGCAAAGGAAGGGCTGTCCTGGTGACAGAACGGCTTTAGAGGGAGGTGCTTGCAGGACAGTTTGCATGAGATTTAGAAGTCACACCTAGAGACACAATACAGGTCTTAGTCCTGCTGCAAAATCTGAGCAGATAAATCATTTGAAATCTTGACAATGGACAAAGAAAAAAAAAAGATCTAGAAGGTACAGAGCTTCATGGAGAAAATGAACACTCAGGAGTCTGGTGCACATTGAAAAAAAAGGCATAAGGGGCTGGAGGATGCTGAGGTCTCCCTGTTGCCAGGTACAGCAGGAAGACACCAGAACAACGAAGCTTTACAGCACCTCCTCATCTTCTCAGTGGCCCACCACATTTCAAGGCAGAGGTCAAGGGCTGGGGAGGAAGTGTCATTTTCCAGTTCCGAGCCAAAGAACTCTGGTTTTGTAAAACACCCTTTGAAGAAGCTCAAAAGGTGCGAGGTCCAGTTTAGTCTCTTAAGTACCTCTGGAACTGACCATACGGAGGCTTTAAAGCAGTAGCTAAATTAATTTATCTGTAACAGTAAAATATTTATCTTTCAGGTTTCCTATAGAGCAAGGGAAGTTCTGGCAATTGCATCTGTCACACAAATACAGAAATGTGCAACAAAAGTCACTTGAACTGCAACAGCTCCCCCAAACCCTACTTTTTAATTGGTTTTAACCCTACTTTTTCTTATTGAAACACAGCCCTTGTTCTTAATGCAGGATCAGCTACCACCAAGGACTCGACAAAGGCTAGTTTCATATATTTGTCCTTGGTCCAACCATGTTTTCTCCTATTTTAATCCATTAATGTTTGTATCACATGTAATGTCACTAGTATGTAGAGCCATAGGACTTGATATTCTTCAATCAGCGTTTAGTTGACTGGCAGTGGGGGAAAACTGGTGTGCAGTGGGTTAAACATGCTTAACACGCTTCCCATGCTGCTCGTTGGTTATATTTTATTTACCAGTATTTCTATAATGTGCTTTTTTTTTCCTCTCCTTTTGAGATTTCCTCATTTCTTTCAGAACACTTTCACCTTATTTCCGGGCTGCTTCTCCCAAGGGGGCAAAGTGGAGGTTCAGAAACTTCATATGAACTTCCTGAAAGAGAAACAGATCACCTATTAAAAAACCCAAGTGGAATGTGCTGAGAATATAGTTTAACATTTCCCAAAGAAAGAGCTGGCTCTAATCACAACATAAGATTTAAAATTCATTGTTGTACTCAGTTTAGCGATTTAATAATGTATTTATTATTTATGATTTCTACGGCAGATGGAATTCTATTTCCATTATTTGATTTGGGTTAATGAGAGGATAATGTGCTTCTTTTATACTTTCACCTAAAAACTCTTCTGGTGCTCGAGAAGCTCTGTTTTGCAGAGCTGAAAATCAAATCCCTCTCTGTCATGCAATTATGGTTATTTCCTTACAAAATTATAATGTGTTTAAAATCTAAGGCTAATATTTGAACTAAAATAATTGCACACATATGAATTACACCTAAGGTAGAAAGTTTTGTGAAGGGTCTCTGGCCTTTCAGATGGTTTCACTGCTTTTGAAAAGCTTTAACTGGCCTTTGAGATGTGCCACTGCTCCTCTCCCCGGAACCTTCCCTGGTAACACTGCTGCTGGTCACTGCATGTGCTCCTCCTGATTTTACCTTCCCATCACTCAAGACTTTGGGAAAAATAAGCAACTGCCAAAGACACTGCAGACAGTATCTACAGAGTGTGTGGACACCCCTGCAGAAACACGCCTGCTTGCCACGTCCTGAGGAACAGTTGGATTTCCTTACCTTCGGGACGGTTTTGACATGCTTTAACTTACGTGTGATGAACTTCACAAATATTTGTTATTCCTGCATCCCAACATCAAACTTACGGTGATGAATCATTCGGTTCCCTGGAGGATCACAAATACTACTAGCAACAGGGTGTTAAAATCAATGCAGAATAGTCAAGGTGAATGAAAGCAAAATCAGAGCAGAGAGATTTTCATACCAACTAACTTTATTCTGCCCTAAAATGATTTCCAGTCCTGCTCATGTTTGATACAGGGCCTTGCAAGAGCTGGTTTGAAGTTTATCTTTTAGCTTTTTTTAAAAATGACACTCCACAGTCCGAGTCAAGTGCAAGCTCGGGGTGGGGTGTCCAAAGCCACAGCCACACCCAAGCTCCTGAGCTGTCACCCTGAAGAGCTGTGGGCTGGAGGGAGGCTGTTGGATGGGCACAGCTCCTCTGCCAACATCCATGAGTAGGGCTGCAACACTCTGCCTCCTTGCCCTGATTAATACACTGAGTATAACAAAGCAACTTTCACACCCTGTGCGGGTTAGGGGAGCTCTTCACTTGCTTGAACATCAATGAAAGCAAAAGAAAAAAGATGCAGTTTCAATTCAGTCTCTCACGAATGGTCCTGCGAGTGAAGGTGTAATGTGCACTGAACTGGCAGCATCTTTCTCGTGATCTTATTCACTTGCTCCCAAGCAGCTCTCCCCTAGAGCTTGCTGGCAGTGAGGCTGGTTGTGGAATGGGAGACTCACACATTTAAAGCTGGACTTCAGAAAAATAAATTTTAAAAATCCAACCTTAACAGACTTGGATGCTGACAAAGCAGCAGGAGTAAATGAAAAAAAACAGCGTGCCACAGTCTGGGAAAACTTCCACAGACACAAGAACAGAGACAGCTCTTGGACTCTCCAGCAAGACAAAGAAAGTAAATATTCTCATCAGTTAATTTTCACTCCCTATTTTCTAGGGTTTCCAGAGGCAGGATTCAGGATGTTTCTCAGAATCCTCTTTGGACCCCATCCCCTTTAGGTTATGTGAGGATGCCAGCTCTACCCTTCACGGTCTTGCAAAACTTCTCTACTCAAGACAGAAGACGACACTACTTCTAGAGTACTGCCTTCCTCCAGCAACAAAAAAACAGGCAATGAAACCAGAGAAGAAACCCACACCTCCAATATGCAAGAAAAAAAGACCACCTCAGTCTATAAACTTGGTGCTTTGTTTTTCTTTTGCATAATTTTTCCCTAAAAAAAAAAATGTGACCACTATGGGGAAATCCGTCCTTCTGCCTCTGCAAACTTAGGAAGAGCGAGGAGAATAGACTGAGGTGCAATGGTGTAATTTAAATGCTGTTATGCCCGAGTTCAATCCCCTCTCAGAAATTTGGCCCTCCACGACACTGAGCTCAGGCGCAGCCCCAAACCACAGCGGTAAAAGCATCACTCATTTTGAAGGTCCAGTTGTGCTGCGGGACAAACATACGGCTCTCAGCAGCCCATCCTCTCTTTGCTGCTCTACACTATCTGAATTTTATCGTTTGAAAATGAGGGGCATCTTACCCAATTAGGTCCTCCATAGCCTAATCAGCTTCTTTCTCTACCAGGAAAATATTATGCGTTTCGACCCAGCTGTTCCCTTGCGTTGTTGTGTTGTCAGTCATATTCTGCTGGAGAGAAAAGCGATGGTGAGCGGAGGACATTCCTGCACATCTGTTAGCTGAAAGACAGGAATAGTAAAGGATTTTAGAGCAATTTCCAGGAACAATAAGAATTAGTTGCTCATCTGATACTAACAACGTGCACCTTTTCCTCTTCTTTAACATGTCTGTCAAATAATGTAATTATTAAGGACCAACAATGTGGCTTTTTATGTGAACCAGTGCTGGCGACACGGGAGTATTGCATTTTTAATTATTATGATGTTAAATGGCTTTAATTGCTGACACTCTCCTGATTCACAGAGCATTTTTATAACATTTATTAAAAAAAGGCCAAAGTTTATTTTACAATCTGCAATAAAGCAGAACACAAAAACCAGCAATTGGCTCAATGATCCCAACACATTAGTTTTATACACAGGCTGCATATTATTCTTGCTCTATAAGTGATGTGAAAAGCAAAATTGAAGTCCTGTACAAAATTTGATCATCTTACTTAATAACAACAGATGCTCAGAGTGGTGGCATTTTGAAAAGAGCTCTGTATGCTACTGGTTATTAAATGGCAGGACATTTGGCATCCTCCAGCATTATACCATTTGAAAACCATAGAGTCACATAAATAGCCGATGAGAGCTGGAAAAAAAAAATCTAGCTGCTCTCTGCATAACAAACCTCACTTCATTTAAAATATTTAAAATGGTTAGGCTGCCTTTCAAAAGAAAAGTCCGGTAAACTTATCGGAGGGGGAGTTACCCTTATATCTGGAAAACAGAGGAAAGCAAATATGTTGGGGGGAAGAGAAGCAATGGTTCAACAGCATGACTGATCAGCCTTAACCGAGAATGCTAATGGCTTCTGCTGCTTTGTGTCAAAAGCTCGGCACAGTTTGGAAAAGGCTCTGGCACAAAACTGCCTTCTTGATTTTAAAATGAAAATACTGGCAATATGTAGCCGAATTAACATCAATGCAGGACCTATCGACACCACATGGGCATCACTTTAATGGTGCAATTCCTATTCAATAAAGAAAAATCAATAAAGACAGTGGTTTACTTTCTTCAGAGTGTAAATTACACTCACAGAACATCTACTGCCTACATAGTTACACCACTGCTGTTTGGTTAGATTCATATATACTATAAAAAGTTCTAATCAAGTTGATAGGCACATACAGTGTAGCTTTCTCATTTTTATGTGAGCTTAACAGCCACAACGTTGTACATTTATCAAGGCAGGAACCACCAGCATCTATTTGCCCAACATGTTTTCCCTAGAACAACCCGTTCCACACACTGTTCTGAGGAAGACCAGCAAAGCTGCAAGTAAATACCTACATCAAGCATTGTTACCATTAAAAAAAAATTAAAATTAAGTAACTTTAAAAAAAAAATCAAATACACAAGGAGATTGCCTGAGAACTGAAGAAAGGATTCACTGGGCTGTAAGGGGGTGGGGGTGTGTGTGCCCATGCCTTTTACGTGTACTTAATAAAATCTTGAAGATTGGGTTATAAGGGAAGTGCTTATACATCCTTAACCATGGCGTGGCAAATGGCGCTGCTGTCATTAAGAGTGCATTGTTGTTTGTTTTATGCTAATCTTCCTTCAGCGTGACAGACTGTCACCTGCATGGGGGGTAACTTCCAGCACTATATTAGCCCATATGGCACAAGCTAAATTGTATCTAAGCTATGGGCTAATTATGGATGAGTTAATAAAACCAAGCAATGTCAGTCTGGCCACTTCTTCTGGTCCTCTGCCGACCCCCCAAGTGAGTTACTGCCTGCACTCTTCTCTTAAACTATTTTCATTTTTGTTCTCGGCAACTGCTGCCAAGCTTTGTGTTTAAGACACTTTAATCCCTTTTCCTTCTCAATCCCATGCAAGATCGGATCAAAACAATCTCTCTACGCTTTTTCCGTGTGATAATTTTCCCCTGTTAATCACAGGGTGGTGCAACCTACCAAATGCTAAACCCACCACGTTGAGTTTCCTGGAAACCTGTTATCGCAGCTGTGGTAATGTGATAATTTTCCCCTGTTACTCACAGGGTGGTGCAACCTACTAAATGCTAAACCCACCATGTTGAATTTCCTGGAAACCTGTTATCGCAGCTGTGGTAGAATAAACAGATTTTCCTGTTTTCAAGGAGTAAAAAATATGGATCATCTTCCCTAAGTATGGGATCAAAGAGACTGACATTTATTCGGTTAAATGCACATCCAGGTACAGAAAAACCTTAGGAAAGGTACCAAAGAGTCTTCTCCCATGTTTTAAGGTCAAGCACATGCTTAAGTGCTTTTTTGGACAAAGGCCCAGCTCCTTTCCCTCCTTCAGAAGGAGGGGGCGGGGAGGAAGAGGGCACCTCACAAGTGTTAATGTTCCCACATCACTCCGTCTGCTCTGCTTTGTCCCCACTTGTGCCTTTCAGTTGTCAGCTCCAGCAGATGTGAGCACGCTCACTCTTCAGCGTACCTCGCTTTTCCAAATGCACAGCGCCAGGCAGCGACCACCAGTACAGCACGATGCTGCGAGACAGAAGATCAGACTTTGGGCTGACTACGAATAGATGGAAACTTTAGAAAAATCTTCTTGGCAACAGAGAAAGGGGGGGAAAGAAGGATGATTTAAACTGGACTTCAGTAGTAAGAAAAGAATGAGGGAGAAATAAGCAAGTGGATACGCCCATCACTTCTTTGGCTCCACTCACGCAATGCTCCTTCCCTGATCGACAGCCTGAAAGAGCATCTCAGGAGCAGACAGAGACCAAGCCCACTTGTGAAAGGGAGATGTAATTTTTTAATTAAACAATACTAAAATAAGGAATTTCAACAGAAACATCACGTTATGGGACATTTTCCTTAAACCTGGCAATCAAGTGCTTTCCCATACGCAACAGTGTACAAAGACCTGGCAGCAGAAGTCACAGTTCAGGATATGAGACGTCTCCAGGTACCACTCAGCTCGTTACATTCACCACCTTCAACCCAAGAGTCCAACGCTTGGAACACACTCGATGTGCCTGTCTGCTCAGCCAGTTCCAAGGCAGCTTCCACTAGTCTCCGGGTCTTTCAGCATCTAGATTTCTGTCTCTGTCTGAGTTAGCAATGGAGCATGACAACGAAAAGGATCGAGCATAAAACTTCTGGAGAAAAGGACATCAATAGAAAAGTGTGAATGCGGATGTGGTAGCAGATACTCAGCACTCCCAGGTTTTGGCCCACACTTGCCCTAGAGGGGTCTTTACAGCTCCCCGTGAGCAAAGGTCTGAATTACATCAGTACAGTAAAGACATCTAATAAAAACTTACATTAAAAAAAAAAAAAGAAAAAAAAAAGGCAGACTCAACTTCTGGGAGTCAGCTACGTCCTTCCAGTCCAAGCACTCTCATTTTAGATAGCGCTGCACAGCTCCAAAAGGAAATACCACAAGGCTGCTGTGCATCGAAGCTATTACTTCCACATTACAACTTCGTACCACTTCCAATACAAGGATGCAAGAAATAAGTGTGTTTCTTGGGGTTTATTTCCTGGAAGGAACAAAGCCATGTTTCACACAATGCCTTGTTAAATAAAAAGTCACTGGGCAAACTGCTTTTAAACCCATCATATGTAATGAAATGTTTCATCTGGAACTGAAATGGTTTTTCCAATTCCAAGTTTTACTCTCTCCTTGGCCTTTTCCTCTTTCCC
>NW_010413797.1:18271-22475 GCF_000710305.1 Buceros rhinoceros silvestris
CTTTCCCTTCGAATTTTCTTCCCTCAGTTTATAGAGAGTCTGCTGATCTACTCAGACCCACAGTACTGCAAACTCTCTTCTCACTCAACGAGTCATCCCTGGAAATTCATTATTGCCCTAAAAGTCAAGTTCAGACCTAATCACCACTCAGATAGTACAAGGAGACAAAGGCAATATCATTGTTATTCAAGTTACTTGGTCCTTTACTCAAGAAAAATTCTTCCCTGGATTATTCCCTCACATGAGTGAATCCATTGGTTTGAAACTGAGATGAAGTTTTTCCTCCTAAAAGCTCGATTTAATTAAATGAAATTCAAATCCAACTCAAAGAAATTCAACGATTCTGGGAAATGTTATGGTTCACATTACACAGATCACCTTAAATGATTGCAGCAGCCCTTTCTGGCCTGATGAATCTCGATGATTCTGTGAAATTACTTCATGGATTAATTAAGTAAGAATGGTAAAACCTAAGTCAACCCTCAAAAGTGAACACAGTATCTCTTACCTTGTTTTCTCTGTAACACCAAGGAATTTTATTTCTTCTGACAATGAGGCAGGAATTACTGGATTGGGCTTCTCTTTCAAATACCAAGACCTGTAAAGACAGCTTCTAGAGAGGGTTGTTCAGGTCTTCGATACTGTAACACGCATTCCGTCTCTTCTTGGGTGACTGAGGTCACCCATTAGCAGAATATCCCCCAAGTAGATATTTCCAGCAGTTTGGGGGACTTGAGCAAGCTAGCAAAGGCAATCAGCAGCATCTCCAGTAACTGGAAGCCTCTATTTCTGACATGAAAAACAAAACTTTACTCTGGAGGAGAATGCAGAGGAGCAAATATTCTGCAGAAGACTTCAGTGGGTTTATGGCTGACTCAATTATGTTCCTGCACACATTTTTATTGCAGCAGTCTCTGAGAATGACCAGCCAGGCTCCATGACCTATCAGGTTTTCTAATGCAAAAATAATGTGGTACAACTTCCCTTTCAGACTTTGTTCTTATGAATTACACCTCAGGTTGCTTTCTCCTTGGTAGTCGTTCATCTTCTGTACCACCTTATGTTTGAAGAGATCTAAAGATTAGACCACTTAATGGCACACTGTGTTCACTATACAAATTATTGATTGCCTGTTTTCAGGCCGCTTCTCTCGCAGTCTCCTGTAGTGAATTGAGAATGGAATACAGCTGATAATATGTGCCCTTTCCTCAAGTTCAACCACCAAAACACTTGGGTTACAATCTCACAGGATGTTTCTATCATTATCTCGCTCCCCCTAACCAGTAATGCTCAGGATTTAAGCAGCAGAACAGCACTCGCTGACAGCCAGAGACACTAATTATTTTATTTTCTCTTATTGCTGCATATATGAATACTGTAGTAGGATCTGGATTATACATTTTCACTATTTGTTTCCGTATTTATTTTATCAGAAAATAAAGTCTGAGCCTAGCTGCAAAGTTACGATGCGTCCGTGAACTTTCCCAACCTTGCCATTCTTCAGCCTTCTGTTTCCAGAAGACCTGTCGATACACTAAAACTAAGCTTACACAGCAAAACCCCTTTTTTTTTTCTGGTGTCTTGTAAGAACAAGAGAAAAAAGCCCCTTACATTGTGGTCTGAGGAAATGAAGATTTGATTCTTATTTGTTCGAAGGATTTCCCACAGAGCTTTTGGAATAGAAAAGCTGTTACAGTGAAAGAAAACCGTGACTGGGAAGAACCAGTGTTACCCTAAAAACACGCTAATGAGGTTACTGCTTCTGCCATGTGACTGAAGGACTCCTGGGACCCTGAACAACCAGCAGCTCTCTCCTGTGCTTCTCCTCGCTCTTGAGCAGCCCCATGGGACCCGTTGCACCTGCCCAGCATTCCCTCCATCCTCTTTGGGGCTGGTTAGACTTACAGGACTGGTTTTAATGACAGCACGACACTCAGTGCAGTGCAGTATCTCACACAAAGGAAAGAAACCTCTTTGTGACCAGCCCATATACATCTTCTTTCACACCTCCTCTTTCTTCTCAGGAGCTTGCCCTAAAGCAGGTCAGACCTGATGTCTCATCAGGGCAAAGCTTTTTCCTATTAACCCCACAGCAGCAAGGAAATGGAAGGTAGCACGTTGCCAGTTGGAGGACCTCACCAATTGCACCGATGATTTTAGTGCACGGTGCTCGCCTCTTTGGTCACTGGGTCATAAGGCCAACCATCCCATCTTCTCGTAGCTGCTTCTCACTACCAGTGCCAGCTGGAAAATGCCAGTAGAATATTTGATTTATTGGCCCCATCCTTCTCTGTTCAAGGCTATAGCACTGAACTAAAAGACCTTTTTCAGACAGCTGTTTTCATCCACCACTTTGTCTGTATCTCCCACAAGCTCAAGAAAAAAAGATACTCAACTAAGCTCATCATCGCATTTGACATCTTAGTATCACAGAATGGTTTGCGTTGGAAGGGACACTTCAAGGCCATCTAGTCCAACCCCCCCAACATGGGCAGGGACACCTTCCACTGAACAAGGTTGCTCAAAGCCCGTTCTATGAACACTTCCATGAAGGGGGCTTCTCCCACCTCTCTGGGCAACCTGGGCCAATGTCTCACCAACCTCAGTGTAAAAAACTTCTTCCTTCTCGCTAGTCTGAATCTACCTCTTTCAGTTAAACCATCAGCCCTTGCCCTGCCGCAACAGCCCCTCCTGAAGAGATTGTATGTACCTGTGCTGCATTTATGTGTTTAAAGCATCTAACATAGAATGAGCTCGAGACTTCTACTCGGGACGATGCAACACCCTCCCTGACAGAGGCTGGAAGCCTTTGGGCTGCCGGACAGGAGAAGCAGGGAGGGGAGGCTGGGCTGTAGCCATGGCATAGTCTCTCTCTCTGTGACCCTTTGCAATTGTTTGGTGCTGTAGAAATGGACTAAGTGGCTCCACAGACATGTGCTACAGGTGCTGCACCTCCAAGTCCTACGGAGCGCAAAAGGGCTGGTTGGTTGTGCTTTACTTTGTCTCAGATGATCGCCTGGGCAGGGGGGAGCGTGGAGCAGGAGGTGCTACACCTGCCAGCTCTCCCTTCACTGCTATAAAGATGCCTCTGGTAAGGAAAGTGATCCAGAGAGCCAAGAGGAGTCAGAGAGGAGGTGGCATACGCTTAAGCTGGATTGTGTACAATACACAGTTTCCCAGCAGTATGAAGCATCTATATATTTACATAAGAGAAAGGTTCTCTTTTTTAATGCAAAATTCAATCATTTGATATTCGGCAGCTGGATACTGTAAAAATCATTCTTCATGTATCTCATATCTACTCACGGTAAGCTGATCCACCTGAGCTTTTTACAACACTCGGGGTTGAGTGTATATAGACCGCTCAGCTTGGAAAGGTCACTCGTGCTGTACACAGGAACCTGACCACAGTAATCTGTAAAGAGCAGATATTGTTCTCCTTGTTTGTAAAGACTTTAGGAATGTAAACAGCAGCACTCGGGCTCTTTCTTTGGGATGTATCGAATTCACGGGCATTGTGTGGGAAGTTTACAAATGTAAGACTTCACAGTTGGTTTTGGCAAGTCTAGTCATAATCTTCAGCAGAATCAAAACACAGCAAAGATCACACTCCACATTTCTAAGGCCTAATTTAATTAAAAGCTTTCACTGGGAAGGGACAGTTTCAAGTTCTCCCCCCTTCTTCCTTTGCATACAGACATAAACATTTACCAGAACCAAACTCAGCATTGATTTTCCTTTATCCCTCGTGCTGGTCTGAATTCCCCAAGAGATGAACAGATGAGGTTGAGGTTAAGGTTAAGAAAGTTATGCACAACAGCTCTTAACCTGATGGCTAGCAAGATAAACAACGTGTGAGTATCATTTAGGTGAACTGGTCTATCAAATTACCTGTCCCTGTTGGATTTGGTATAGAGAGTTCCCACTTCCAGTAAATACTCACTAGTGCATCTTCAAAAGGTTTCTTTGCGAGAATCAAATATCCATTTAAGCCAAAGATCCATTATGAAAGAAACTACAGCTCCTTGAAATTTTGGCCACCTGTTTGGACAAGGTCCTCCGGCACGAGTTATTGTCCAGTCAGTCGGATGCAGCTGAGACACAGTTGTGAGGGCATCTAAAATATGGTTTGAGAGAGAACAAAACAAAAGCCGCCCCCCCCCCCCCCCCAAAAAAGAGCTCGCTGCTGTGTAACAACTTCGCC
>NW_010413797.1:22561-31453 GCF_000710305.1 Buceros rhinoceros silvestris
CCCCCGCCCCCCCAAAAAAATGCTCGATGCTGTGTCACATCTTCGCCATATTCCTTCCAATGTAAAAATTTAGGTGCCATCACAACCATTTCTCTTTTGCCATCTCATTGAAGTCAGAGGCTTAGCAGAGTTTTTCCGTGTGAGAGATCTTCACCTGGTGGACACCAGTAAAATCACAGCAATTTATTTTCTGGGGGAAGTAATTTTGTTGGGTGCCCTCGTGTTAATGACTGACAAGTTTCTGTAGTATTGATGGTTGGTCCCAGCATGGATTTGGACAAACTCCAGTCTAACAGTGACTCTTTGGTGATGTTCAACATTAAACAAAATGTCTTCTAAGGACAACTCATGGAAGTCAATGCAGTATTTACTGAGCTCTGCACAACGAATTGTGTGATTTTGGTGATGTCATTTCCATCTTGAAACCGCTTATGATGGAGAGACAGTAAAGACACTGTGTTTCTTCAATATAAACCTAAGAAGTATTTGAATCTAAAACACTGAGCAAGTTCACACTGCCTTTCTCAGACATTTGTTTTCCATTTGCCTAAAAAAAATGCTTTGCTTAGTAATTTCTCCACGTAATTATTTGCTCCAAATCAAAATCACTTCCTCCCTTAGTTAAAGATTTTTATATATTAAAGACAAAAGTGCATGAAGAGTTTGAATTTCCATTCAGCAATTTGGTCCAATTTTCATAAACTGAGAACACTCACTCAAGGTTTTACTTGTGTAAAACCAAATTAAAGGACAAATACGGTCTGCATTCCACGAAACCACTATGCTCCATGGAAAACTCTGGAAAGCCAAAGGTAGCTTTTCCTGATTTTGTCCTTGGGAAATCATGTATGTCAAGGAACAGAGGGAGGAGACATTTCACATCATTGATGTTGTGAGGTAGTCATCTTGCACGGGCTTCTGTATCTTTTTTTTCTTTTCCTCAGCTTGGGTTGCTTTGTTATTTTATTTTTCTCTACAGATATTTTCCTGGCCAGACAACAAGTTATTAATAAGAACAAACTTCAGATACTGAATTTTAACCTCAGCAGCAGTTAGCAGAGAGACTACTTGCCAATTCAGTCCTACTTCACTCTCCAAAGTAAATCAAGATAAAATACTTGCAACACAAAGCGTCTGTAGGCATCAGGGTCCATTTAACAACTGCTGCAGGAGGAGCCAAATCCTGCTCCCTGAGGCACAAGCTCAGTTTTTCCTTTCTTTCCCCCACAGCTCCATTCTGCCCACTGCGTGCAGCCACCAGTTCCAGGACTGGTGCTGGCCTTGCTGTGCTCCCACTGGAGAAATATCCCTTATCGGATGAAACAGCTATTCCAATTTCTCTCCAAGCTCTTTCCCAAAGCAAGGAATTTGGGCAATCACTCCAACAAGAATTGGGTATTTCCTGATAAGCACCATCACCAGCCAAGCAGCAGCATCTTTGTATTAAGTCAGTGACATAAACATGTTTGTATGTAAGAGGAAGGTAATGGCTCAATTGTTCAATTTTATTTTCAAGCACTAAATGGAAGAATAGTTACTTTAGACTGTTCTGCTCACCACAGATTTATAGATGTGTCAGCTAAACCTCAAAATTAACAAAGAAATTTTACTTTCTCTGTCATTGCTTGTAGGACTCCTAAGTCTATTAGTATCATAATAAAAGGGGAGTAAAGAAAATAAAGTTTGACCATAGAAAAGGAAAAGGCTTAAAGTGCAAGTCTGATAATCAGACACAGAAACAATCTGTGGACTGGTAATTAGGAGTTTACGGCACGACTTTTTCAGGGAAAACACTGAATACTGAAGTTGTCTACCAGCGCTGAAACATCCTGGGCAATGAAATGGGCTGATCTATCCATCTAATTTATTCCAGGTAAAGAGAAAACATGTTTCTCAGTCATCTGTAAGGCCCAACTGCAGACACTTCCCTTGCCTTTATCCCAGAGCCTCGAAGAGGTGGTGGCTGCAGGAAGCAAAGGGACAGAGCTGGAAGCATAGACACCTCATCCTGCCTTCCACAGTGTCAAAGTAAAGCCATAAAACTTCTGCTTTGGTCGTGGCCCTTATACTGGGCTGTAAAACTACTGCTAGTGAAGTGTTCCCGGTTTTTGATTCTTCTTATAGTAATTCTAGTGTCATGGAAGCTACCAGGATCCAGCTGGTCCTCCTACCATCACTGATATCACTCCCATCCTCCAACCTGCGCAAAAAAACAGAGGGAAGTCCCCATCTCCACCAATAAATGCACACAGGTCTGCTAATGTGACAAAACCAGAAACTCCAATGGGAAAGAGAAGGTTTAAGAAAGATCTGATTAGGGGAAAGTAAAGTCAGCCGAGCTCTGCTTTCTTTCTATAGGCAGTAGCACACACGTGGTTAAACCAAACTGGCAATGAAAGACAGTAAAGAATGATGTGCAACAAAACCGTGTCTTTCATCTGATGCAGCCCCTGTGAGATGCTATTTTCAAAAATTCTCACTAATTCCTTATACTTTCCCTTACAAATGGGGCTGCTGTACAGAGACTCAAGGAGAAAGAATAATCAAGGTATGCCAGCAAATCATCTGCCACGTGAAACCATATTCAAAGCAAATGATAGTGATATCTCACAATAAATCTGCAGAAACACCATTTGATAGAGCCAACGACTCTTTGTACTCTGGAAAAACTTGTTTTGGAGCCTGAGAAATCTTTTTCTCTGCATAAGGGATCCTCTGCACCAGATGGTTCTAGACAAAATGTCCTCAAAGCTGCCAGCACAGCCACTTCGAGCAAATCCCAGGGTAAATGGTTATTTAGGAGGTGCAGAGCTCATTCCGTCAGCTCTGGAACCTTGAGTAGGACAGGTAGAGGGGAGAAGGGACCGAAAATGCACCTTCATGGTCCAAGATGGCTCAGGCAGAGAGATTCAAGCTGCCAGTTAGGGAGAATTTGGGCTACTTTCCCTTACAAGACTCTGCTGAAGACCGAGGTAGCGTGAGATCGAGGTGGGATAGGCAAAAGGTGGTTTTGACCCTGCCTTTCTTTTTCTCCAGATGTCAACCATATGAGTTTGAAATTAGTAAGGGTTGTAGGATTTGGCCTTTCACAAATTAAACAATTAGATGATACAGTTGTTGTTGCCTGGGCACATTTGTAAAAAATAATGAATTCCCTCAAAGAACTGTTAAACAGAAGGGCATCAAAATTAGTTACAGAAACAACCATATTTGGCTTGATCTTTGGCTGTTGTAAATCAGCATAATCTGAATGACTTCAAAGAAAATTATGCCAAGTTGCAGTGCTGAGAATCTGTTCTATCGCACTTAAACTCTGCCCAACATCTTGACACACTGCGTTGGTTCAGTGTTTGTTCCCTTACGTTAAAAAGACTAAAATGCACACCTTTCATCTGCTCTCAGCGAGCTGCGTGTGATTTCTCGTTGGCTAAAACTATCAGCTGTGGCCGGCCACAGAAAGGTTGTCCAGCTGCTTGAGAGCCCATTTAAATATGAATTGAAACAAGAGCGTTTCATGGAAATTTGGACGCTCCAAGCTCTCACTGGCTTTGTCCGCCTGTAGATTGTTTGTCCCTCCTTTCAGTTCAATAGCTTCTTTCAAATTGTAACAAACAAGTATGCTGGGGAATACCACGGAACAGCTCCAAAAATGTAGCGCTCTTTTATATTCTCGGGCATGTCACTTGCTAACAGCCCCAACGCCTGCTCCTGCAAACTGGAACAAGAGCGAGAAGCAACAAAAATGCCCCACTCCTGAGGAAACAAGCAAACCAACCAACCCACCCCTTGAAACAAAGAGAAAAAAATATTTCCTCAATTAGGCAGCTGAAAAAATGTCCAGAACCTGGCAACTCTTACTCATGCGTGGGCCTGGCTCATTTCAAATGGTTTCCATCAGGAATAATGGCCAAGAATTGGTTCTTGATCTTCCATGAAAAAATAAGGTACATGAGATAAACTGTGCTGCAGGAGTATTAATTAATGGTGATTTCATACAGACCTTCTCAACTTGCATAAGATTAATTGTCACATTAGAATAAAGGTCTAAATTGGGCACTAGAACTTATTTTACATCTTGGATTTTTGTGGATACATTATTTCTTATAAATTTTACTAACAGAAGATTGAAACCTAAACTCACATGCAACGATTGATGTTGGGTTTGATCAGATTCTGGTCTCTGGAAATCAGCAGCAGTGCAGTGGAATTATTACTGGTACTAGTATTACTACTGGCATTATTATTTTTCTAGCCATCCACTGTGATTCTGCTTGATTTGAGGAGGGAAAATAAAGTTGCAGATACAACATGTACTTTTACGTCTCAGAAATTTAGCTGATATCATAAAAGAGCAAATTCTCAAACTTTTTGCCCCAGATTCCTGTGTTTGCTGATAACTGGCAGGGCAGACTGTCCCAGACACAGACCTGACCTCTGTGATCCAGATTTTCTCCCTTTCCTAATATACCTACACGGGGACCAGTTTTCTCTAATGAAAACAGGAAATAGCAATGACGATTACTGCATGTCCAGAGCATGTCTGGAGCCTTTTTTCTCTCCCTGATGGTCACAGGCTTGCAGTATGGGGAAGCTTATTTCTTAAATGTCATCGCTTTTGTCACTTAAGGTTCTATTAAGATTGGTTATTGACTTTATGTATAATTAATGGCTTCCAAAGTCCTACATTTTTACACATGATAAATCTTGCTGCTGAGAAACCAACAAATTTCTGTTGTTTATTGCCGTTCCCTCTTCCCCACCCAGGAGCAGCAGAAGTCACTTGAACTAAAACCCTACGGCTTCTTCCATAAACGTGTCTGGATGTTTCTCACTTAGGTCGATGTGACAATTATTAGAGCTGGCACATATAAACACAAAAAGCAAGAGGCATTAACAGGTCTATTCACTAAGGGTTCTGCACCCTTTCCACGAAAAAACCTTAAATAAAAGTAACATGCCTAAATTGTGTAAATGTCAAGGTTTTCTCATTCATTAATTCCCCTCTCTTTGATGTGCTATGCTCCCCACCCTGCCTCTGCTCAATGGAGGAGTGCTGGACTGAGAAAAAGCGAGTCATCCTGGCACATTCCCCAGTTCACAAAGGATGCAGACTTAGACTATGATCCAAAAATGCACTTATGGGCATTGCACCTACAAAGAGCATTTGTTCGGAGCTCATTTCCCCCAGCCCCCAAAGGGACTGACAGCCACAGCATTTGCCACATGGGCCTGGGAGCAGCTCCACAGCATCCTCCCGGTGCCGTGCAGCCGTGACCCACTGTATCGAAATGAAAAGCACAGAAGAGTGGAGAGAAAATTTCGTTTTTTCCTATCTTTGGACTGTGCCAGAGAGTTTCTGCCCCTCAGAAAGAGGGTCATCTTGAGGCATGGTACATGCCCACTGAGGGGACTGTAGACCTGATGGTGTCTCCTCGCCATCAGTAAGCTCTACCCTTGCAGAAGTAACAACAAACTATAAGAGGCAATCACAGGCCTATCCCGTAACCCACCTCTTAAGTGCAGACATCGTTTTCTGCCGCTGCTTTGGTCCATGGCAAAGCCAGGTGGCAACGAGGAACTCCAGGGACTCCAGCTTGGACCAGAAACCCCTGCTGTTAGCATTGACCTGGCAGACCAGCAGCTTGCTGCGATCAGTAGATATGGGGCTGCTCTCTTCCTTTTACAGAGGGTTGCTGAGCTCTTTCTTCCATGCAATGTAAGGGAATGTTTTGTTTGGGAATGGTCTCTTTCTCTGGTGGAATAGAAAAATAATCTATGTATTAGAGAAGCACCTGATGTTTTCAATCCCCCAAAGAGTTCCATATGGGCTCTACAGAAACAAAACTCCTCCTGCACTTATTTCCCCCTGAACATCCTGTGCTTAAATTCACCCCAAATTACTAGAGAATCTGTCAGGCTTTTGACCAGCAACTGCTTCAGCAAGAGAGAGGGGAAAGAGAGGAAAAGCCCCAACCCGCAGCAAATTTCAGGACACATCGTACAGCTGCACAAAACCACACCCCTGTCATGGCATGAACTTACTTTCTTCCTCCTGACTTCCCCCAAGTCACGTAACTGGCATGTGGTGGCTGGCACAGATGGCAACCGTGGCACGCATGGAGCGTGCCAGCTGTCTGGCATCGGGACACAGGTGCTGATGCTCGCGCTCGCTGCTCACTGGAAGCCAGACCTCGAGGAGCCAGCCTCCAAGAAAAGAAAAGGGCCATCGTCCACGTTTCTGTTTCTCGTTTTTAAGATCAGGTGGTGTGCGTGTGCGGAATGAAGGATTACGAGGCAAAAGTGTCTCCTAAAGGCTGTTCTGCGTGATGCTGTGAGGTATCAGAATTTCATCACAGCAAATAGGCAACATATCACTACAGACATCATTAGGCACATGCAATATACAAATTCATCCATAAGACAATCTGAGAACAAGGCACCGGTTATTCAGACCCTCATTATAATCCAAACATCTGGTATATCTCAAAAGGCACAGACAACTGACCACACATACCCTTCATAAGAGTGAAGCATAGAAAGGGGCAAGAGAGAATCCAGGTTTCATCACCTCTAGGAGTTAGCATCCTCTCAACTGCACAGTGATTTTAAAGTTATCGATGTTCATTTTCAAATCCACGCCTCTTTGGATTGAAGGTAAGTCACTGCGGGCCATATATATCAAGTGAGTGGCAGGAACGATGACATCAATAACCAGCTACTGCCAATGATGTAATGCTAGTATTACAGTATCCCATTTTCCTTCGGCATGGGAAAGCACTATTGACAGCTATTCTGAAACGCTGTGCTGCCGAGATGTCAAACATGCTCATTGATTAGTAACAGAGCGTTATGGAAAAGCCTCACGCCATTCATCAGTGGTCTCTATTAGCAGCCCAGCCCTTGGCTTTTGGACAGCGTGAGAATGCACCAGCTCCCCAGGAATAAGAAAAACAGGAGTCAAGAGCAGGTGCCAGCTGGAAGCCAGGGAGAGGCAACGCACCCCAGGCCGCTGCAGGCAGGGTGATTTAGGGCTCTGGCTGCTCGGCTCTGCCAAATGGAAAGAGCAGGGGTCAGGGAAAGGCACAAGAGAGAAAAAAGGTCTGGCTGAGTGGCAATTTTACAGCAAATTGTCATCAAAGAGGAGCAGCCACATAGAAAGGGGGCACATGAGAAAGGTGGTGCAGATAGAGTAGCCTGATTCTTCTTACACCTGCTGTAAATATCCTGATGGCAGCTGAACTGCGAGGATGCTCTGCTTCCCTGGAAGTTCTGCCTTTCAATCACACACTGGTGTTTGCCTCTTTTTTTCAACTTACATCCTTAACGTCGCTTTTTCTCTGGCATTTAGAAGAACGAAATACTCGAAGTTATAGAAGGGGGTACTATGAATGTAGTAAGAAAGGCCACACATTCAACGGTTTCTAAGTTCTCAAACAGTTGGTTTGTCCCAGGCTGTTTACCTGGTCAAGGCTGAATGTGCGGGTGCAGATGTAGATGTATTTAAGAACTCGGGCAATTTCAAGAACTAGGCTACAAAACCAAAAAAAATCTGTGAGATCTTGAAGGAATTGCATCACTCTTTGCTCTCTCTCAGCAGATCTCACTTCACCTGAACAGGGATGCAGGGGCAAGGAAGGTCTGAACTCTTCCTCTCTAGTCCCTGCAAGGCCGAACATTGCAGTACTCTATCACCTGAAACTGAAGCTCTGCAACAAAACCACCAAAGCCGCCATGAGAAGGACTTTACTGGGTAGTTTCTAAATGTTGGGGTTTTTTTTTGAGGGGGTGAGTATCAAGCCCCCTCAATTCATAGAACCTGAGAAGGATGAAGGTGCTAAAGCCTCATTGCCTTATGCCACCCAGACAGAACAGCAGTTACGCCGGGAACAGCTACAGCGTGTCTCCAACTTGCAGTGTTGTTAAGGCAGAAGACGGAGCGCAGCCTGGGACACCAGAATGCAGCCTGAGCAAGTGTTTCATGTAGTCTCTCTTGGCTGCTCGATGCAATACCTCCTTTGTTTGTTCCTAGCACAGCTATTTATATCACACACTGAACTGGAAGGCAAGCTTCCAAAGGTTTGTGCTTTAGGGTTAGTTTGGGCAAGTACCCAAACCTCTGGATGCGAAACTCTCCAAACCACCAGAGTCTGCGGAATTAGGCTAGAAATCACACACAAATGGGCTTTCTCCAAAACAAGTATTGCACTCCATCTGTAACCGAACCAGCCTCTTGACAAGTTTTTGTATTTTCCTATCAAGATCTAACCAGGATATGAAAGCACTGGATACTAAGCAAGAAAAAAATATAAGTAAACGTTGTCAAACTTGACTGGAAACACAGTGCAATAAATGACATTTCCTCACATGGTGGTGGAGGGAACTCGTCCGTCACTCGGGATTACAGTGCGGGATCTGGTGGCAAGGTATCAAAAATAGATTTAATTTTAATTAAAAATATTATAGAATTATTAATCCAGGGAGGGCATTATCCTGCAAAGACAAGAAAGGGGATCCAAGCCAAAAGGAATGTCAGGGACCTTTTATTCTGGGGGCTTGTGTGCTCTGCAAACTCAGAGGTGTCCCCATGGACAAAGCATATCCTGCTCCTACGGGAGAGGCCGTGGCCAGGCTGTAAGAGAGGCCTGAGCTCACATTTCCAGCTTATTTTTGGGCTTGAAGACCTGAAGCTCCGCTTGGACTAATCCATCTTCATAGACGGAGCAGGGAAAGTGATTTTGCCAGCAGGGACCAGGTCCTCTAACACTCAACTGCACAGTGCTGCTGAATTCGGTACCATGGGCCGCCTGTGCCAAGTGACCAGCAAGCCAACTTGCTAGGCACAGGCTAGCAGCCCAGTTCGGCAGCAGGCAAGTAACCAGGCACTCCGGCTTG
>NW_010413797.1:31536-34144 GCF_000710305.1 Buceros rhinoceros silvestris
AGGCATGTGCCCAGGCACTCCGGCTTGCGTGCGCTGGAGAGCCACCTGGGGAAGACGGCGCAGCGCTGGGCTCCTGACCACGCAGAGCCCTTGCAGCAACTCGCTCCCTGGGGCCGCAGGGCAGGCGAATGCTGCCAGCTGGGCACGTCCCAAGGAGATGCAGCCAATTCAGGGTGTGTTCTGAATATTTTTACTTTCAATACAGAAAGGTTTGGGAAGGTGGCAGCATTTGGGAGGTGGTTTTGAAAGGAATCTATTTCTTTAACCCTTCTGAATCCTGTACATCTGTTCAAGAGGTAAAATAAGGCAAGCAGCCTTCTGCACAGCAAAAATATTAAAAACAAAATTCTGAAGCTAAAATACTATTCATTCTGAAATGTCTTTTTGAAAAACACCTACAAACTACAAACCTTTGCCTGTGAACAGTTCCCTTTTGAATGAATCGGCATTTTCACCAAGCAAAGGTTTCACTAAATATTTGTCAATCATCCTTATCCTGAAAGACCACGAAGACCTACCACACAGCGACCTTAGATGCTGATGTGTCTGTATGTCCAGAGGTGATACAGCCAGTGATTTGCCCAGCTGTAAACCAGTTGTTTTATTCTCCCACCAGTATCTTTCACGCTTGTGCTTCATCCCACAAAACCTTCTCCTTTTCTGTCACAACATCCTGGATGTAAGAATTGTGAGTCACAACTCTTAGACAAGGTACAGATGCATGTTAGGCCACTGCATCTGTCCTCCTTACTAAATATGAAGCCCTGCTTTATATATTTAGTCTTGATTTAGTCAACGTTTCAACTGAAACACAAAATGCCTCACGTCTACTTGAATAATAGATGCAACCAAAGCAATATCCAGTAATACAGAATTATGTTACTTTTTAATCAAACCCTCGGTTGCTTTCTTCTTTTAAATTACAGATGATCTGTGCTCTCCCAACCTGCCACTCGGAAACGCAGCAATCCTGCAAAAGCACGTATTTTTACAAAACCCTGAGAAACATCTTGCAATATTCATGCAGTAATGCTGTGCCTTTTTAAAGTTACACTCTCTGTGTGTTCTAAAGGGTTTTTTTTCCAATGCCCTTGCTACCTAATTTGTAAAACAAATCCGCAGTCCCGACAAAATCCGAAGGTGGACATATGTGTCCTTGTCTAGTTGCTAATGTCCACTATTCCCATGTTTTACAGTGGTTTATCAGCTTGCTCCTTTAAAGAATTTGACAGGAGGTTTTTTTGCCTTTGGCAATCCAGTTGCAGCCTCATCCTACATCTGTTTTGATTGTCAACCTAATTCTGAGAGCAGTCAAAAACCTAGTCAGATCTCACATGAATATCTTGGCAGGTTATGGCTTATTTAGGCTACAAGTAGCTCTCTTGGAACAGCATCCAAATATACTACAGATTGACTCGTGCAAATATAAATCCCTCAGTGTTTACAATGCCTTCCTGCAAACAATTAGTAAAATGCCTCATTGAGCAAAGATGCAAATAGTCTGCAGCACCTTCGGCTCGTGCAAAGTCCTACCCCAGCCATCACTGAGCCTCGCTGCCTGCCCGCTCGCCGTCTCGTGGCCTCAGCTGCACGTGGGCTGAGCTCTCCTCCAGCTGCAGCAGCAGCAGCAAGGTGAAGCGCGGGAGCTCTTCAGGGAGGGGAGAGCAAATTAAAGCTCACTGCAGGAAAGTTGTGCCCCTGGCACTCTGCTCATGCAACAGCTGCAGATACAACAACTATCATCTGACATTCTGACATATACGTTGAGCAAAGCAGCAAGCGAGCCAATGCCTACACAATATCGCGCAGGGCTCCAAGTCCCAGCCTTGAGCAAAACAGGTGTATGACATCCTGTTGCTAGTCTTCAGAGGTTATGGGTACGAGGAGAGACATCTGAGAGAGGAGCAGATGAAAATAACAAAGAAGGTTAAGGCTTGGGTTGACAAGCTCATTGATAATATTTTAGATGGAACAGACCTGCATGTTGACTACAAATTGCTCCTAATGTCTCTCGTAGACTGCAGGCCACAGTCAAAGTGAAAATGGGCTCATTCATTACTTTAGGCAAGCAAATTTCTGCAAAAAGGAACTGCTGCGACCCAGAAGACTCCAGATGTCCTCTGGGGCCGAGGTTGCAAAGCTGTCTTGATGCCAAAACAACGGCATTGTGCCTTGTAGCTGCTGCCCTCGTGCTTAGATGTAAATAAACGGGAGCAATGAAGTCCTTTAGTAAATATTTTTGAATTTGGTAGAAAATGCTGTTGAAGCATTTTGCTTTTTAATGTTCTGAGACTAATTGATTATCTAATAGGAGGGAAGGACGCTGCCAGAAAAGACATTACTCCTGTTCACATCCAGTACATGGCTCTTTGTGAAATTTAACTGGAAAAAAACGTATTTTGAAGAAGAATTTTAGAGCCAATCTTCTAAATTTTTCCATTGTAGACATTTTGGCCCAGAAACAGAACATTGTCTGCCATTCCTTGAAGTCCGTTGCTTCAAGTCACATAGCTCCCCAGGCTAATCAGCCTTTACCACGTTGCCATATTTTGGGGTAAGAAAACACATATTAACGTGAGGCCATGTCTCCATAAAAGATGCTCGGAAG
>NW_010413797.1:34251-35227 GCF_000710305.1 Buceros rhinoceros silvestris
GCACTGTTGGATATTAAAGTTAGCATCTGCTATTGTCTGGTTAACAATTGGCAATTACCATTAGTTTCCACTGTGGCTGATGGAGTCACAGATGGCTGATTGAGTCAAGTAAGTGCACTTACTCCTATTGAGGGGTGTGCTAGAGCAGGAAAATTGTTGCGCTAACATTTTACGCCATCCAGCCAAAAAGTCACGAGGCATCAATTCCAGCTTGTCCGGCCTGTTTGAGACCTGTGCATTTTAATTCCGAAAGACGCTGTAAAGAAGGGCTGTAAAAACTCCAAAACTAGGTATCAGACTGCAGCGAGGGGTTAATACAGCACAGTGAAAATCAATTTATAGTGACCTGCAGAGGTATCACCATCATTACAGGTAAAGCTGCGGGGAAAAATTTGGATCGCTTCTTCTCGTTTTAATAAAATTGGCTTGCTCTGTAATACATTAAAAACACCTCAGTAATCACAGTATATCATCTTTAGTGGAAACTCTTAGCCACTTGGTTTGCATGTCCTTAATTAGACATTTAGTAAGTAGACAACTGTTTAAACACAGCCGTTTCGCCCATTAATATCATGTACCCTGGTTTGATTTAACACCTATAACTGTTAATATGTTGTGCCACTCAGTAAGGGGACTTCTATGCTTTCATAGTTCCATGCTTAAAGGTATTATATTAAAACGGGCCTATTATTATGTATTTCTGCCACTTTGTAACCCTTGTCCATTGTGTCCTACCCTTTCCATCTGACCAGACAACATCACTGTCATGGCTCAATCCAGGGGAGGATCGAGGCAGAGGTTCTCTGCGGGTTGTCCTTGCACAGGGGCAGCATTCCTTGATTGATGGGCCTATTATTATGTATTTCTGGCACTTTGTAACCCTTGTCCATTGTGTTCTACCCTTTCCATCTGACCAGACAACACCACTGTCATGGCTCAATCCAGGGGAGGATTGAGGCAGAGGTTCTCTGTGGGT
>NW_010413797.1:35288-36652 GCF_000710305.1 Buceros rhinoceros silvestris
AACACCCACCCAAGTCCTAAAGACTCCAAAATATTTAAAGACATTCGGTTCATGGCAAATCCAGGCACCTCTAACTGCTTCACTGACCTTCATGTTTGATATCGATACCCAAGGTGGCATCACCACTCCCGTTAGCGTGAGAGCAGAGCTTTGCCGGCCTTCCCCATGTGAATCACGGCCCTTTATGGTCTCTGCCATTTTACATCCTACACTTATCCACCCTAAAATAACGCTTTGAGGATTATCATCGCCTTCCCTGAGCAAGCACAAGACGATCACCCAGGCTTGGAACAACTGCGGATAGCACAGAATAGTCAAACGAGGCTGAGTCCACTCACCGGTTTTTGATGATCTAGGGGACTTTGGATCAGGTCCTCAGTAAATCCCAAGAGTGTTTTGCTTAAAAAAAAAAAACACCTAGATTAATTCTCCATATCTATTAGGTCTTCAGAGACAGCAGACATTATTAGATGTGAAGACGTGGAGACCTGGAAATAGCAATAGGAAATAGTGAACATCATTTGTCTCAATCTTAATCTCCGGTGCGCATTTTAAAAACACCGTTGCCAATCAGTTCTTAAAAAGCAGCGTTATTAATTTCTGCAAAATGCTAGTCAGAGCATGTTTAAAGCACACACTGTGCATGGGAGGGCACAGGGACGGAGGGAGGACCGGGGTAAGGACACCAGCCCATCATCCCTACAGCAGCGGCTCAGGAGAAAGGAGCTTGGTGCTCTTAGCTCAGTGCCTGGGCTTGTTTGCAGCACAAAACTGCCTCGATTTGGCAGAGAGCTCAGTGTTTGCTTACAAGAGGGAGCGGAGAGCTTGACCGAGTGGATTTCCTCAGCCGCCGGCACCCTGTCCTCTCTCGCTGGGCACACACTCATCCCTTCCCACCACACTTCATTCATTACAGGGGAAAAAGGGAGGAAGCCCCCAAAGCAGGCTGGCTGTCGAGCTATCCCTCACTTTTCTGAGGACTGCTGCCAAGCTAACACACAGATGATTTTTCTTGGCATCTTTATTTTTCGGTGATGTTTTTTCAACACTTAGCATTAAGCTGAAATATTGTTTGCCAGGGATCACTGCCCATCAGGTGCTTTATTACAGATGAAATTAGATTTCTTTACAGTTGCGCTGGAAGAGGAGAGAGAGATAATGTGAATAGCTTTTAAAAACTGACAGTCATTGCAGAAAAGCAAGAAAAAACTACACACATACACACCTCCCAATTAAAACTGCTCCCCTCCTCCCTTCAAATTAAAACTGGATTTTTAAAAAATAATAATAAAAAAATCTTTTCAGCTAAATGTATTTTTAGCACTTGGAATATATTTTCTTCCAGCAAGGATATTTTTATTCCT
>NW_010413798.1:0-214 GCF_000710305.1 Buceros rhinoceros silvestris
CACGTCCCCTGGGAGTAGGTGTCCCCTGGCTGCACGTGCTCCCCCCCAGGGGGGTCTGTCACCTGGTGGGATGTCTCCCCCAGCTCTGTGTCCCCAAAGGCCATGTGTGTCCCCAGGAGGGCTGTGTCACCCCATCGCACATGACCCTGGTCATACTTGTCCCCCAGCCACGCGTGTCCCCAGCCCTGTCTGTCCCCACAGAGCCGCATCCTGC
>NW_010413798.1:487-776 GCF_000710305.1 Buceros rhinoceros silvestris
AGCCCTCGCCACCTGATGGGACCGTCCCCTGCCACACGAGGTGCCCCCAGACCCGCTGTCACCTCTGGGTGACAGAAACAGGGGCAGCATCACTCGCACTCCCCCCAGCCTGGCCAGACCCCGGCGGGAGGTGGCACAGGGTCCAGCCCTGTCCCCAGCCATGGAGAATGGAGACACCAAGACTCAGGGGCTGCAAGGTACCGCCCTTGTCTTTGGCTCCTGCTGTGACCCAGAGGTGTCCTGGGGGTGGCCTGTAGCGTCCCCAAACCGTGGCACAGGCACCTCAGCA
>NW_010413799.1:0-332 GCF_000710305.1 Buceros rhinoceros silvestris
AAACTTCTCCGGGTGGATGATTTTCATCGCCTCCATTTTAATGATGACCTGTTGCCCTTTCAGACACGACATGAGTATCGTTTTCACATTACTGTCCACTGCTCTGGGGTCTCCGAGGGACGCCTGCATGAGGCTAGAACATGCTGGCAGCCTGCTGAGCTTTCAATCTCGGTCTGGCCGCTGAGCAAGAGCACAGGGAGCTGCTGCTGGCGCGAGAGAGCATCCTGGGGAGATGGGGCAGCGCCAGCGGGCCCCGCACCCCTCTTCTCTGACCAGCCCCAGGGGTACTAGGTGCTAGGCCAGCGTGGGTAGGGGCAGGCAGGGATCCACGC
>NW_010413799.1:516-767 GCF_000710305.1 Buceros rhinoceros silvestris
CTGCCCTGGAGGATGCTCTTGGGCAGGTGATCAAAGCGTCGGCGCCCTGCAGCGCCTCTCCAGGATGTTAATGTGACATTGGCCGTGGCTTGGCAGACCCCCGTTTCGCCTTGGCTGGCACTTCCCAGGCTGGATCAGTTGCAGACAGGAACAGTCAATCGGGGACCGTGGGGTGAGCTCAGGGCAGGTCTCGCAGGAACGAGGGGCAGCCCTTGCCTTGCCCCAGCCCCCACTTCCACTTGGCCTTTATT
>NW_010413799.1:2073-2438 GCF_000710305.1 Buceros rhinoceros silvestris
AAGCCTGTGAGAGAGAGGCGTGCGCCGGCCGAGCCCTGATGGAGGGGGCCCGAGGGGGGCCATCTGGTTGTGGCAGCGGCCCTTGGGGATGGCGAGAGGCCATGGGGGATTCAGCCCTGGATGCCAGAGAGCTGGAGGGGGGGCTGGATCCCTGCCTGACCCCAGTGGGGGTCCCCCCAGGGGCCATGCCCTGGTGGCGCTGGGGTCCTACGAGCATCCTGCGATGCCTGCCCAGGGGAGGGAGACTTCGCGTCCCTCATCATGGGCCCACATCCCCGCACCCCACAAGCAGCATATACCCCCCCCATCCCACGCACACCCCGCGGCAGCCCCCGGGGCTCTGTGCCCGCTGATGTCGCGCAGAC
>NW_010413800.1:0-1743 GCF_000710305.1 Buceros rhinoceros silvestris
TATGACTCTGGGTTTGGATCGTCAGGCTGGGGCGGGAAGGCCACCTTTGGTGTTGCCCTCCATAGCCTGGACGCCAAAATAGTGGAAGTTTCTTTTCATGGGTAAGTACTGGTTGGGGCTGGGATAGCCCCTTCCTGCCACAGCTTCATCCTCCTCGGGACCATCAGGATTCCTTCCACTCCCCCCCATTACTGACAGCAAGCCGGGGGCAGAGTTCACCCCTCTCCTCCTTCATCATAGGATCTCCCCAGTTCCCTCCCCAGCCTATTCCGGAGGGACCAGAGGAGCCAAACCCATTTTCCTCAGAGGCTTTCAGCCCAAATTCAGTTTTCACAGGATTTATTTCCCCGCCCCCAAGGCTGAGAAAGGAGGGTGGTTTGCTGCCGGAGCAGCCCAGGGGGCAGGAGGCCTTGGAGAGCCCCCGTATTCCTGCAGAGGTGTCTTTGGAAGCATCCTGCCCTGGCGCAGTGAAGCGGGGACTGCGATGACGCCAGCGCTCTGGCGTTGTTCGAAACGCCTGGCTGTGGACAGTTTCGTTCGAGGGCAGCGGGAACATGCCTTGCGCTCACCCCCTTCCCCAGGTTGTGGGACTCTGAGACCGTCTTGCGGATCTCCTGGCTGCCATGTGCCGGGGGTCTGAGCTTCCTCTTCTAAAACCGCCCGTCGCGATGCCAGGCGGGCTGCAGGGAGATCCCCCGTTCAAGCCGGGCTCCTTCGGCTCAGCCCACGCGAGAGGTTCACCGCTGCTGCCGATAAACCCCGGCCCTTGCTGTCTCCCGTCGGAAGTCATTAACACTGATGAGCTTTTCTGGCTGGAACTCTGTGACATCCAACACTGCCGCCTGCCCACGCTCCCTGCCCCGGGAGCCAGCCTTCAGCGCTCGCTCTCCCTCCTCCTCGTCCTCCTCCTCACGCTGTCATCGCCATCCTCCGCTCTTGCGCGGATGGAAACTCTTCCGTTTGGGAGTGTGGGAGTGGGCTGTTTCAGGGACTGCCCCTGTCGAGCAGTGTGTGTGCGGGAAGGCTGGGCCGTGCTGACCCATCTCCCTCGGGGCTGCTGTATGGGATGGCGGGTCGATACGCAGCGGAAGGCAAAGCCACTTCCATTAGCACGGGCGTTTGCAAACCCCGAGCCTGCCTTGCAAACTCAGCTCGTAAAAATAAAACATTTCAGGGTTATTTCGCTCTCCTTCAGGGCTTTAAGCCTGCTGGGAGGTTGCAGGTGGGTTTTGCGACCCCGCTTTGTCAGCACTAGGGCTGCAAAAGTTTCTTTCTCTGTGTCTCATGGTTTTGCGCTCAGCTCCTCCCCGGGCTCTGAAGACCGTACAGCTCCCACCTGACCAGGGATGCTGCTCCTCCTCCAACCCCACCTCACTGCAGGCCCTTGGTCTCTCCCACAGGCCACCAAGCAGTTCCTGGAGGAGATCAACAAGTGGACGGGCCAGTACAATGTGTCCCCGCTCTCTTGGAACGTGGCAGTCAAGTTCCTCATGGCCCGCAAGTTTGACGTCCTGCGGGCCATCGAGCTCTTTCACTCCTACCGGGTAAGCAAGCGGGGCGGGGTGTCCCCTTGCCACCTCATCCAAGTGCTTCTTGCTCTGTGAGAGATCTCTGGTCTCAAGGACCTCCCTCCCCCTGGTTTGTTTTTTTTTTTTTGGCTGTTTCCCACTCCCCTCTGAGTTTTGTCAGGCTGGGTGCCCCCCCGGGACATGGTGGGGCGTGCAGGGCCGGTTGTTGTGCCGG
>NW_010413800.1:1909-2510 GCF_000710305.1 Buceros rhinoceros silvestris
CTCAAGGAGGGCATTGTGAAGCTGAAGCCGCACGAGGAGCCACTGCGTTCAGAGCTGCTCAGCGGCAAGTTCACCATTCTGGTAGGTGGGGGTTACCCCAGCTGGAGGGGGGCTTGTCCTGGCTCCACTCCATGCGGGCGCCACGGGAGCCTGACTCTGCTTCCTCACCAGAGCGTGCGGGACCCCTCGGGAGCCTCCATCGCCCTCTTCACAGCCAAGCTGCACCATCCCAGCAAGAGTGTGCAGCACGTGGTGCTCCAGGCACTGTTCTACCTGCTGGACCGAGCTGTGGAGAGGTGAGCCTGGCTCTGCCAAGGGGCCGAATCCTATGGCGGCGGGTCTCCGGGGAGTTCCTCCTCCTCCCAGGGGCGAGGGGAGATGCTGCTGCTTGCTGAAATCCCTCCAGAGGGCTTCGCAGGAAAAAGATGGGCTGTTTCTTCCATGGATGGGAATTCCTGAAGGTCACAGCTCCCTGTGGCTTGAAATTCCGTGGGTTCCTCTGGTCTGAACTTGAGCTGGGCGTCCTTGTAGAGGTGTTTGGACCGAGCCCCAAACCAGGCTCTTTACAGCCTTTCCCTGCCCACGTCCAGGTTTCGGTTCC
>NW_010413800.1:3152-3542 GCF_000710305.1 Buceros rhinoceros silvestris
TGGAAGCCCAGAAGGGGGTTTTGGTGTGATTTGTCAGGCAGGAACCGAGCAGTTGGATGTCGTGTGGTTGACGTTGCTCTTTTCCCCTCTCAGCTTTGAAACGCAGAGGAACGGGCTGGTGTTCATCTATGACATGGCGGGCTCACAGTACACCAACTTCGAGCTGGACCTCAGCAAGAAGATCCTCAACCTGCTGAAGGTAACGGTGACCCGGCATCTGCTGACCCACTTGCTCACCATGTAGATGAAGCGCTGTGGTTTTGGCACAAATTCTCGCGGCAGCCCACGCTGTCCCAGGAGCGCTGGCCCTGTAGGGTGCCAGGAAGGCACTGGGAACCCGCCGGGCTGGACCCAGCCAGGGCTGTGGCGTCTCGCAGGTGGGAGGGGACC
>NW_010413800.1:3688-6171 GCF_000710305.1 Buceros rhinoceros silvestris
AAGGCTGGATTCCTTTTGCAGCTGCTGGCAGCGCTTTTGGGAAAACAGATGCAAATTATTTTTTAGTCGTGGTGGCATTTCATGCCTCCTCCCTTCTCCGGAAAAAAAAAAAATTTCGGTAAATATTGTCCAGGGGGTGTTTTCTCCTCACAAATCTCTGCTTGCAGGCTTTGCCTCTCCCCTGCGGCGCCAAGCCCTCTGCTGACTTAATTCCAAGCAATTAATTTTGTCCTGGTTTCGGCCGGGCGCTGACCCCCTCCTGCCCACAGGGTGCCTTTCCGGCTCGGCTCAAGAAGGTTTTCCTCGTGGGAGCGCCCATGTGGTTCCGCGTGCCCTACTCCATCATCAGCCTGCTGCTGAAGGAGAAGATGCGGGAGCGGGTGAGCGTGGGGCACCCCCTGGCACGGGACCCGCGGTGGGGAGGGCTGAGTCTGGTTGGGGGGAAAGAGCCCGATGCCGTTGGGGGCAATCTCTGTACCGGACCCAGCATCTCCGCCAAACCCTGCCCGTGCTTCTCGGAGTCATCTCTGCCCTTCCTCTTCCTCTTGCAGGTGCAGATGGTGAAGATGTCGGAGCTGAAGGAGCACCTGCCCCGGGAATGCCTCCCTGAGTACCTCGGGGGGTCCCTCAAACTGGACCCGCTAAGCTGGAACTGCCGGTTCCTTCCCCAGCAGAACGGACACCCCGACCCCCTGGACGAGCTCATCCTGGTGCCACTGGTGGCCCCCAAAGATAATGGCTCCGTCCATGTCCCCGGGCCCAAGTCCATCACCCTCCAGGAGCTGCTGGATCATGTCAGCCACAAGCAGAAACGAGGCATCTACGAAGAGTATGAAGATATTCGGCGCAGGAGCCCAGCCGGCACCTTCGTCTGCTCTTTGTGAGTCAGGGAGGAGGAGCCGGGTGCAGGGCACGCGTGGGGGTCTCTCTCGCTCCAGAAAAGCGAGGTCCCTCCTCCCTGTGCTTCCGCTGCTCGGTGATAGCCCACCTGCCTCTTTGGGGTGGAGACGCCCAGCCTGGGGATGCTGTGAGCCCACCGCTGCAGCTCCCGGCAGCTGAGCAGGGGACAGCAGGGACCAGGACCTGGCTGGGACTCGCTCCCCGAGGCTTTGGCCAGATGATGGCAGCAGAGACCTGGCTACTGGTGCCGGAGACTTGTGCAGAACTGCTGCCTTTTCCTTCCCTACCTGGAGAACATCTCTGCTTCCCTCTCCCCCGCTTCCCAGGGCACCCTACAACCAGGAGAAGAACCGGTATGGGGACGTGCCCTGCCTGGACCAAACCCGTGTCAAGCTGGCAAAGCCATACAGCCGCCCAGAGGTGAGCCAGCCTGGGACGGAGACTGCGGATCCCGCGTGAAGCTGATGACGCCGTCCTGGCCGCGGGGCTCCGGAGGTCTCACGCTCCACGTGCTTTTCTCCCCGTAGCTCACCGACTACATCAACGCCAGCTTCATGGATGGCTACAAGCAGAGGAATGCTTACATCGGGACCCAGGGTAGGGCCTGAGCCTCCTTACTTTGCTCCTGGTGCACGGGTGGGCTTCACCTCCCCGCCCAGCATCAGCCACTGGCCGTGGTGGGGGACATCCTGGGAGCAGGAGCAAATCCCCCTCCTCACCAGGTGTATTTACTCCCCACCCAGGAGGGAGCAGAGAGGGGATATCGGTGCTGAGCCATAGGGATTTGCTGTTGGGGGTGGGGTGAGGAATGGGTGGCAGGTCCAGGCAGGGCTGGTGGATCCACATTGGGGTCGATCCTCGTGGGAAGGGACTGTGCTCCCCCAGGTGGGGCAAGGAGTGGCTGGCAGAGGCTGCTGGGTGAAGGGGCTTGCCCAAATCCATCAGTTTTTGGGCTGATGTCCCCGCAGGGCCTCTGGAAAACACTTATGGTGACTTCTGGCGCATGGTGTGGGAGCAAAACGTCCTGGTGGTCGTGATGACAACCCGGTGAGTGCTTCTGGTGGGGGGAAACAGCCCTGGTTTTTTTATTCCAAAATGAGTTTTTGCTGTTGGGTGAGATCTTGGCAGCAACCCTGCTGCCAGCCGGAGTCCCACAGGGTAGGGACGTCGCATCAGGGATGGACCGTTTGGTCCTTGTGGGGTCCCCAAGGGACAAAAGATGGATGGTCTGTCCTTGGCATGGTGAGGAGAACATCACCAGCTTGTCCTTCTCCCGCTCCCAGGCTGGAGGAGGGAGGCAGAAGAAAGTGTGGCCAGTACTGGCCCCTGGAGAAGGATTTCCAGATGTGCTTCGGAGCCCTCACCATCACCAACCTGGGCGTGGAGAACCTCAACCATTACAAGAAAACCATCCTGGAGATCCACAGCTCAGAGGTCTGGTGGGGGGTGGCCCAGGGGTGCTGGAAGCCCTCAGTGGCCAGGGGCAGAGGAGGGGAGAGGGTCTAACGCCCCTGTTTTCCCCCAAGACCAGGGAGCGGCGGCTGGTGTCCCACTTCCAGTACCTGAGCTGGCCGGATTATGGT
>NW_010413800.1:6256-6671 GCF_000710305.1 Buceros rhinoceros silvestris
GTCGGCGCCTGGGGTCCCGCTGCCAGTACCTGAGCTGGCCGGATTATGGTGTCCCCTCTTCTGCGGCCACCCTCATTGACTTTCTGGGGGCCGTGAAGCAGCAGCAGCGGGTGGCAGTCAGTGCCCTGGGACCACGCTTCAAGGGTCACCCTGGGGGACCCCCGATCGTTGTGCACTGCAGCGCCGGCATTGGCAGGACAGGTGACGAACGGGGTGGAGGTCTTGGGCGGGGGGGAGGGGGCAAGTCTAGCCTCCCTGGGGCGTTTCCACCCCGGGGTGTCTTTGCACGCGGAGGCCTCAGGACCTTCTGCAGGCGTCGGACTGGGGAGAAGCCTCTGCCCGGCAGGAGGTTGGTGGGAGGGCTCCGCTCCTCTCAAGAGCCAGCGATGGCTTGTTGGTGGCTGACACCATCCCC
>NW_010413801.1:0-511 GCF_000710305.1 Buceros rhinoceros silvestris
GGAAAGTGATGGATCAGTGGGCGAAGCTGAGTGCATAGCTGAATCCGTGCCATCAGAGAGACAAGCTCAGGGAGTTATACCTGCGCCATTGGTGGTGGTGGGGGGGCAGATCGTGCAATTAAAACTGCATCACTAGAGGAACAGACTCCATCTTGGATCGTCTTCCCGGCAGTCATGGTGGAAGAGACATTTCTGGACACTCCCCCCACTCCTCGCACCCACCCGCCCTCAGAGACAAACAACCTGTGAGCCGACATCCTTCAGGTCAGAGGACACTATCAGCATTCAAAACCGAGTCTTCGGGTTTCTGATGTTTTTCCTAGTTGCCACCGCGCTGGCATATATAAACTGTGATTTATCTAGTTTCTCCATTTTCACTGCTGAGCTCAGATTTATGGATCTGCATTCCACAGCGGGCAGTGAGCAGTCACCTTTGCCCGGCAACTGATTTAAATCACCACCGGCTGTGCTGGGAGACTTATAAATAACATCGTAAATGAATTTCACCTGA
>NW_010413802.1:0-5299 GCF_000710305.1 Buceros rhinoceros silvestris
CCTTTCGTGACCCCGGGGAACGTCCGTCCCTTCGCCCCGTGCTGCCCGGTGACCCGGCACTTGAAGGGCCTTCGGGCCGCGTCCCCGGGGCTGTCCGCAGGGCAGCTCCGAGCCCCTCCAGGCCCGGAACGCATCCACAGCCGGGGAGCTGCCGCACACTAGCCTCGGGCGCTGGAGGTAACCCCGGTGGTAACCCTGCGGACACCTCCCTGGTTACAGGTTTCTTGAGAGACTGAATTTGGGGAAAGGTTTCAGGGAAAGCTAATTCATCATGATGTTTACCGCGAGAGCAAACCCAGTCCTGAGGTTTTCATCCATAAGAAAATGCAAAAGAACTCAAAATTTTAGGGAAAAGATTGAGTTTAAAGGGAAGCAGAAGAGATCCCTTTACTGAGGAGCCAAAGCATTTTGCACAAGGGGGTTCCCTGCCCATGCAGGGGGTTGGAACTTGGTGGTATTTAAGGTCCCTTCCAGTCCAAACTGTTCTGCGGTTCTGTGACTGGAAGTACTCATCGACAGTGATTTCTCTGCACTTTTCTCTTGTGTTTCACAGGCAGGTGAGCACAGCCAGAAATCATCAGTCCCTCAGCCTTATTCATCATGTTTTTCTTCTTCAGGGTGCAGAAACAGGTAAGCCGTGTAAAACACACACAGAACCCCACACTGGAGGTTTCAGTGGGCTTCCAAGGCAGCTCCACCATGTCTCACACTGCCAGAACCTCAGCCTTTAGAGGACCTTCCTGATAATTTTCTCCCCTTAAATATTATTCTCTTTGGATTCTCCCCGAATCCAAAGGAATTTGCTCACTGGTGCCTCCTCAGGACTCCGGGCTGGGGCACACTCCTCATCGCAGCCATAGGCCAACTGGTGTGAAGTTCCAGGACTGGCTTTGGGTGGGCTGTGGATGTCCCCGCTGCGGGGTCCAGCTGACAGGACAGCAACCAAAGCTTCTCCAGGAAGGATGAGCAGGGGAAAATACTCATCCTGGCGCCCCTCTGGAACCAGGCAGGGCTCAGCTTTCCTTTTGCCCGGGGTGAACTTGAGGTGAGCCAGGAGAAGGCAGCCAGGAGTCCAGACACCTTGTCCACGCTGGGAAGTAATGAAAGCTGGATACATAAAAAACTTCCATAATGGTGACGTGGGATTGTGTGGCAGTGTTTCTCCCGCACAAGTGAAAGTTGACCAAATCATGAAAGAAGTCGGCAACGATTCCTGTGCAGCAGTTTATAGACCTGGATATGCAGAACGGCCAAAGGGGGAAATTTCTCAGGCCACAGAGCAATGACACCCCAGGGAGGGGAAGAGTAGCGTGGAAGGAGCAAGGCCTGAAGGATGGAGTGGCTGTCTCTGCTGAAGTAGCCATTCCCAAAATAACTTCTGTTTCTCCTTACCAAAATTATATTTAGCTGAGATTTTACCAACAAAATAATCCTGAAATCTTAATAATCCTGAAAAGAGAGAAATAAAAATATCGTTGACAGCGTTAAGTACTAACGTGGCTATTTAACCTAATGGCTCCGCACATGCCGATAAATCCGAAGGGATCCCTCCCCCTTTCTCCCTAGTGGGATAAACACAGTTTGTCACATCGAGGGAACATTCTATAGCGCAGGAATAATCAGAACACATTGTTGGGTCCAATTTTCTATCATTTACTTTTTGATGCCAAACAAAAGTAAAGCTCAGTACACAATTTAGTCATGGGTGGAAGGAGAATTAGCCATATAATGTGGACGACTTTTGGAGGTAAAAGTTGAGGGGACTGCGGCTCGCAGTAATTCGCGCTGTTCGCTGCCCTCACGGACGCGATGAAAGGATGTTGATTGTCATTATTATGTACTTTGCATGTTGCTTGTATTAAATCAATGGGCTACTTCCCTCCTTGTTTTTCCTGCGGCTGATCTAAAAGTCTTTTTGAAAGAAAGCTGAACTGGCGTAGACAAAGACTGATTCTTCATCCATCTGACATGTCACGCCAACAAATGGGGTTTTGTGCACTCTGTCAGTGTCTTAATCAGAGCGTCACGCCAGCCCGCAGCACCTTCCCGGCTCCGAGACCTCTTCCAGCACTTAATCCTTCAACTTGTGTACCTTGTACAGACATTCAGATGGGGGCTGATAATACCGGAGATTTACATGTTTCTGTCATCGCCTGCATTTGTCACACATCACAACCCGCCAGCCTCCCGCCCCGGCCCGCGAGCTGGTGCTCGGGAAAGGGGAGGGAGCAGCTTTGCTCTGCTCTGGCCGGAGCGTTTTGCTCAGATGAAGCGTCTCGGCTGGTGGGTTTCCCGTGCTGGTGGCGTGGGCTGTCACATGGGGATGGATGGGGACCCGAAGGAAAACAATCTGCAGGCAATCCTCCATCCCTTCAGCCCCTGCTTGTGCAGGACCTGGGCATCGGGAGCAAGGAGGGTGGCGAGGGAGCGCTGGGCTTGGGGAGGGATGTTTGTGTCACTGCTGGCCCCCTGCAGCCCAAGAGGTCCCTGTCCCGCCGTGTCCCCAGGCTCTGCCCCGCTTCGCTCCACCCAGGCGGCAGCACCCCAGTGCGACTCCAAACAGAGGGAGGGTGCAGTAAAGCATGAGGCTAATCCAGAGCTGGAGAAAATGCACCTTTGGGACCTGCTTTGGACACCCCTCAGGTATCTCCTGGGTTGTGTTCAGTGACCCCACGTGTCAGCCCACCACAGTGTTCTGCTCCCAGGGTGAGCACCCAGGTCCTTGCGTGGTGGCATGGGCTTCGGGCAGCTTCAGGAGCACCCCCAGGTTCATAGAATCACAGAATCACAGAACGGTTTGGGTTGGAAGGGACCTTGGATCACCTAGTTCCAGCCCCGTTGCAGTGCGGCAGAGCTCTGTTGAGTGGCTGTCGGTGTAATTCAACAGCTCCGGTGAGGGATCCAGCACAACCAAACACAAATGAGCGCTGCCATCCTGGCATTCTTCAGTCTTCTCGCAGCAGAAAAGAATTTTTTACTCCAGAAACTGGCCTTTGCACACCTCCGGCAAGCGCTGGCTGCTTGTGCTTGCCCTTGGTCTCCCCTGGCACCAGGGTCCTCTCCCTAGAACCTGCCTCTCAGCAGAGAGGAAGGCACTGGCACTGTACAGGGCATCCCTTCCACCTGCCCCAGAGCCCGTCTGGAAGACCCACACCACAGCAAAGCCCCCACGCTACTGGGGGTATCTGGTGTTCTTGTATTCCGTGTGTGTATCTGGCTGAGAAAATGGAATTTATACTGTTGTAGGTACTTGGTTTTGGTATAAAAATACCAAGAAGAGCCACCGCACCCCCTGCCAGAGCAGCAAGCCACGCTGCGTGTCCAGCCCGGTCACTGCTAACGGTACTTCAGCCCGATGGCTCCAGCTGTCTGCAGAGTTCCTGCTGCCCCTCACCGTTCGCTCCGTTTTCTCTACAGCTGTAAGATCAGCGAGGATCCATTCCATCTGTTCGGAAATTAAACTCTGGGAACAATTAGAAGTCAGCAGCTGCAAATACTTTAAAGACTCTACAAGCAAAGGTCAGGTGCTGGTCCAAGTTACACCAGCAGAAATAGGGAGCAACCGGGTGCAAAGGTGCGCCCCAGCTTGGCTTCTGCACCCACCCAGACGAATGGGACATGCCCAGGGGCTTCCAGCCACCCGGCTGCTGCCCATCAACCTGCGCATGGCAAAGCCCAGATGGCTTTTACACAGCAATTCACCATGGTGATGAACACACCTTTCCAGGTAGGGTCCTGCTTTGCACAGCCTCTGGGTAGCTTGGAAAAGAGAAAGGGAAGGGAAAGAAGGGGAAGGGGAAGGGAAAGAAGGGGAAGGGGAAGGGAAAGCGGAAAGGGAAAGGGAAAGGGAAAGGGAAAGGGAAAGGGAAAGGGAAAGGGAAAGGGAAAGGGAAAGGGAAAGGGAAAGGGAAAGGGAAAGAAAGGGAAAGGGATCGTTAAATCACAGAGTGCCAGGTTGGATCGGATCTTGGGGATTGTCTGGTCCAACCTTTCTTGGCAAAAGCCCGGTCTAGACAAGATGGCCCAGCATCCCATCCAGCTGGGAAAGGAAGAGGAAAAGGAGTGAAGAGGAAGAAAAAAATGGGCCAGGGATAAGCTTTACACATCACAATCTCAGACTCTGCTGCTGGGGTGTGGCCTGAAGCCGCACACCATGCTCCAAGCACCCTGCTGGCATCGCACACTTGGGTGCCTGGATGCCGAGGGGGTACCATTCCCCGGGGTTTGCACCCCCGAGGAAGCTGCTTTTGGTCCAACAGAGACAGAAACTGTCACTCGAGGGGTTCTTGGCAAAGCAGAGGTGGAGCCAGTTCTCTCCTGTCCCTAAATGCCATTTGGATCAACCTGAAACGTTTTGTTCAGCCGAACAGAAGGTGGTGCTTGGTGCCAGGCTGTGTGTTTTCCCTGCCCGGCCACCGCAGAGGAATCCTGGCTCTGAGCTCTTACCTTTCAGAAGCTCGACTGTAGCATCCACCATGTCCCATTTCACAGCATTTCCCACATTTGACCTGAACGTGGGAGGAGTTTCAGACTCGTTTGGTGACGCTCCCGCCCAGCAGAGTCCTGGCCATCCCATGGGGCCACAGGGAGAAGTGGCCACCCACCACAGAGGGGTTTGCCCAGGGGCACTGGCCCTCTCCTCGCTGCTGCCTGCGTGCTTCTGGCAGCAATTCCAGCCCTCCCAGGAATATAGTCCCAAACAGGTTCAGAAACCTTAAATTGAGCACCAAGAGGTCAAGGAGGACCAGGGAAAACATCGCCTTGAGGTGGCCCAGTTCTGCCATGTGGTCTCCACCCATGACTCACACCTCCACATGTGGATTGCCAGGTCAGGTGGACACAAACATCCATCAGGAACAGCAAAATAAAACACTGGGGAAAAGTCCTCCCAGCTGAGCACATGGGCTGTGGTTTGCAGCCCTTCACATAAGGCTCCAGGTGCTCGGTAGAGAAAGCAGCCATCCGGAGGGAACACACTTAACTCGGCTTTTATCTCCTCTGCGAGAACCCCACCAAACCATCCGTTAGCAGCCGCTTTGCCCGTCCCGCGGCCCAGCAGCCTTCCAGCCCCTCCTGGCTCATCGTCTCCCGAGAGGCGGAGGAGCAGCCAGCCCCACGCCCCGCACAATGCTGGGATGGCGCTGCTCTTTGTGCCACATCCAGCGCGTCTGGCATCTGACATTAGCACCGCTGAGCACCGCAGCGCCAGGGGCTCGTACCACCGCACCAGCCGTCCCCGCCAGCAGCCAACAAAACTGGCAGGGGAAGCCAAGGGGGGCGAAGGGCGTCCTCACCAATC
>NW_010413802.1:5353-10092 GCF_000710305.1 Buceros rhinoceros silvestris
CAGCCAACAAAACTGGCAGGGAAAGCCAAGGGGGGCGAAGGGCTTCATAGCCAATAGGATGCTGCCCAGAGAAATAAAATATGTTAATTCAAAGGCTTTGGAAACAGGAATGCTAAGAAAAAAACATTCTGTAGAGGACAAGATGTAAAGCAGAAGATTTCAGCCTTATCCCAGCTGGCTCCCGGAGTGCCAGCAGCACGGACTTGGTGCTGGGCGCCGTAAGAAAGTTGTAACTGAAGGCAGAGCAAAGCGCAGCATCTATTCTGTGCAACTGTAACGCTCCCACATAATCGCTCCAACACGCATTTTAAAGTACATTATGCAATACATAAAAAATAATGATTTTGAGACAAATTAAGCCGTAACAGCCTCAAATCAGTTTGCCTACACAGTTAATATGTTGATTAATGTCCTGTTAGGACTGAGACTCTCATTTTTATCTCATTATTCAACTCCGTGTTTTCCCATAGCTATTGAATAAAAATGTAATTATTGCTCTAAATTATCATAGAATCAGAGAATGGTTTGGGTTAGAAGGGACCTTAACGATCATCTAGTCCAAGTCTCTCGTCACCGGTCTCCACTCAGACATCAAGCAACTCTTTGAGTGCCGATTCCTCACCGACTGAGTGGTCCACCCGCCAAACCCACTTTTCTCCAATTCAGAGACAATAATGTCACATGGGACAGTGTTAAATGCTTTGCACATGTCCAGGTAGGTGACGTCAGTTGCTTGTCCTTTATCCATCAACACTGTAACCCCATCACAGCAGGTGACCAGATCTGTGAGGCACGATTTCCCTTAGTGACGCCGTGGTGGCTGTCAGCAATCACCTCTGTGTTTGCCATGTATCCCAGCAGAGTTTCCAGGAGGATCTGCCCCATGATCTTGCAGGTCACAGGGGTGAGACTGACTGGCCTGAAGTTCCCCAGGTTCTCCTTCTTCTCTTTTCATAAATGGGTGCAATATTTCCCCTTTTCCAGTCACCAGGGACTTTACCTAACTGTCAAGACTTTTCAACTACCATGGAGAGTGGCTTGGCAAGTGCATTAGGACTCTGGGATGCATCTCATCAGGTCCCATAGATTCAAGTACATTCAGATTCATTTCACCAGATTGCCACGACTTCTCCTACATGATGGATAGTGGCTTAGCAACTTCATCCACCAGTTCCCTCAGGACTATAATAATTATGTTATTATTAACTTTCACATGGTGTTTCTTGATAAACAGTAGCACAGACAGAGGGCTGCGGTGGTGAGGAGGCAGGAATAAACAACACTTAAATAAACAGACCAGTTTGTTAGCACGACTTTCCACGTGAGCAGCACGAGAGCAGTTGGCTGTGCCCATAAAAAGTGGGCAGCATTTTGCAAGACCCACACGCACAGCAGAGCGGTCCAGGTGCCAGCGGGACGGGTGCCCAGAGCATGTTTTTCCATTCAAGTGCTACTGGTGCGAGTGGGCAGCATGGCTCTGGAGCGGGTGTCAGTCAAAGAGGGGTCCCCACACTTCGGGCATCACTTGGGGCCCTGGGAGTTCATGGCACCACTCCTCCCCAGCATCCCCCCCCTGCCCTGCGCCGGTTTTCCAGGCCAAACGCACGGGTCAAGGCACGGGAAGACGGACAGACTTTGCTGCCGCCCCTGGCCCTTGGCCCAGACTCACCGAGCAATTCGTCACTGTTGCCATGCCCCAGCTCTTCTCCGGTAAGTGCAGGTCATACACACTCACCCCTGGTTTTACTTTCTTTAGCTGCTGAGATTGTAATTGGGCTCTAAAACATAGAATTGTTACGCGGGTACAATAGCCATCGGTATTAAAAATAACAGGATTCATTATCTTCTTAGAGTTGCCAAAGAGCAATTTAATTGATAAGTCAAGAGGTAGAAACCCTTGAAAATAAAATGAAAGAAAATCTTTTTTAGCATTTAGATTTTGTATGGACGGAAAGTTAAAGTGTTTTCAGGTTTTCTGATCAACTCTAAAATATTTTTTCTTTTCTGTTCAATCAAATTGAAATGAAAAAAATACATCTCTCATATGTCTCATACGTCTCACTCCAGCCAGACTTTTTGCATAATGAACTGCCCAAGGAGTGTGGATTAGAACCCACCTGCAGGAGCATCTTTGTCCGGATGCTCACCTGAGGGACCGTAACAAGGGGAAAACCTGTATTCCCCAAGGGCAGACGCTGAACTCCTCGAGAACTCCCCACCTGTCCTGAGCAGTCCCAGCATTCTCCTGCCTGGCCTCTCCGCCAGACGCTTTCCAGGACACACTGGGGAGCAGTGGGGACAGCAGGGGGACCCGTCCCTTGGGGCTGAACCCCTGAGCAGGGACTGGCCAGCTGCCCTGTCTGGCGCTGGGCTGGGACCAGTGCTCCCAGCAGCGGCACTGGCAGCGGTATCGGCCCAGCCGTGCTGCGGGGAAGAAGCAGCCCTGCAAAGTGACGGCTGCCACTCGTCCCCGAGCAGGCAGAGACGTGGGTGCACAGCCGTTGTGGAGGAGGGATGAGGGATGCTTAGCTTGATTGGGAAAGGTTAATTACATGTGAAATGAGACTGGGATTCAGACTATGTTTGCTCTAGATTTTGTGTAATGTTATATCAACATTGGGATTCTCTGTTATTCTATTAACAAAATAAACTCATTTTGTTTGGTTTCATTTTACTGTTGTTTTAATCCCACTGAACATTTATACTGTTATTTAATTTTACTAAACATGTGTGGATAGTAAAATACCTACAGAATTAAACTACCCAAGGATATTAAAGTGATCCAGTTCTCATAGAGATTTGATCTGCTAATTAGCCACACCAATTTTATGGATCATTGCAGCGCACTTAAAATGTATTGTTATATGTTCATAATCTTTTCTTAATGAGCTTTTATGGAGAGCACAGGCCAGCCTTGGTGCAATGTTCAACAGAGGGGTTTTTTCAAGCCCTGTGTGCCTGTGCCTGGTTAATCGCAGCCAGAGAAACCACTGGCAAAGGGCTGATGGAGCAGGGATGGGGGTCCTCCAGCGCAAGGGGGGCACGGGGTGGCTCGGCCAGGGCAGCGGGTCAGCATCTCCAGCCCTATGCGGGTCCCAGCAACCCCGCTTAGTGCTGTGCTTACAGGAGGAAGAAAACTGCATTTAAACCCAGCAAAACACGAGCACCCAGGAGGAAGCAGAACTCAGCCCCCTTCTCACCATCCCAGCCCAGGGCTACCTTGCAGCAGCAGCAGGATACAGCTCTGCCTGGGTGCTGAGCATCCCTCCTTGGTCTGCATCGGGGCCCTGCGGCACCCCGGACAGTGAAACGTCTCCAGAAGTGGAGTGAATCCACATGTAAACCCACTTGTGCCTAGTGCTGCAGCTCTGTCTGCGCTCAACGGGATGGCTGGGGCTCCAGGAGAGCTGTGGATGCTTTCGCCCATGGGTGGGTGTCCTCTGCAGCTGGGCCCCTCACCGCGGTCAGGTCCCTCAGCCATCGGCAGCCGAGCAGAAATCCAGCACCAGCCCCTTGGCAGGAAGAACTGAAACCAGCTTTAACCTTGGTTACCACCAAGTGTTATCTTTGGCCCAAATAAGCACGAATGAGCCTCAGGAGGATGCTGACGGATTGTCATCCCTCACTAAGGAGGGGGTTGAATGAATGGGGTGTTCCGGCACCAGTAGGTTAATTTCTGGCCGGCACAACTCACAGCTGCCCAGTGCCAGAGCCATCCAGGGGCAGGCCATGGCCCATGGGGTGTCTGGTCCCACTTTGGGTGCCCGACACCTTTGTGCAGACTCAGGGACAAGGGGTGAGGCAGCGCTGAGCAATTTCAGTGCATTTTTTGGTGACGTTACAGATGCATCTCCACCACCCCACACATGGCATTCCCCTCCCTGGCTCCCTGACACTCTGTGCTTGTGACTAACTAGAGAGAGGCAAAGTGCAGCCTCAGGGGGACCCAGCCCCAGGCTGTGGGGGGCACTTGGGCTCAGCTTTCTTCCTGTGAGGCTGTGGTCATATCGGCAGTGCTGGAGGAACACCCTCCTGCACCGCAGCACAGCCCCGCTGCCCACAGGCAGCACCCCTCCATGCCTGCACTCACACATCTGCATGCCCGCACATCTGCATGCCCCAGGCAGGGTGGGCTTTGGGAGCCTGTCTATGGACCACCACCATTCCGGCACAGTGTCAGCTCTCGTTATCCCCAGCCCAGTGTGGCCACTGCTGGTCCCTCCTGCCTACATGTGGGGTCACTGGAGTCAGAGGTTATTTCCTAAAAGCCAGAGGTAACTGGGTCAGTTTTTGATGCACGGTGTCCTGAGCAAACGAGGGATCCCCGAGAATCTGAGTAAAGTTCCCAGTCCAAGAGGCAGCTGATGTGAACCTGTTCCCCACGGCTCTGCCTGGCTTGGGTGGCCTCCAGCTTCCCTTCCTGCGGCAGCGGTGCCCTGGCAGGACACGTGGTGGCACACACTGGTCCAGGCTCCACGGCGATGCCTCAGCGCAGGGCTGAGCTTTGCACTGGGGTGGACACGGCTCCAGCGCGGCCACCTTAGGGATGGAGCATGAGGGACAGCCACGATGACGTCGGGGCAAGCACAGCCCTTGCCCCAGAGGCTTCCACAGTCCTCGTCGAGGGGTCACGGCTCCAGCGTGGCCACCTTAGGGATGGAGCATGAGGGACAGCCACGATGACGTCGGGGCAAGCACAGCCCTTGCCCCAGAGGCTTCCACAGTCCTCGTCGAGGGGT
>NW_010413802.1:10272-10606 GCF_000710305.1 Buceros rhinoceros silvestris
GAGATGAAAGAATCGCGAGCTGAGGAGTGAATCGTGGATGACGGAGTGTGCTGTTCAGCACTGGCACAGGCTCGTTTAACAATTCAAGGGTCACTACCTGCAAAAGTGAGGACACAGCTTACAAGCGCGTGGATCCAGCCTGCGACAATGTGCGCATCGGGATAATGAACTTAAAACAATCGTAATTAGCAGGCCGAGACAAAGGATTAAAATTAAAACTGAATGGTGCGGTGCGTGCAGCTTGCTTGTAAAACAGCACTAAGCCAACTCAATCCATTTCAATTCGGCGCGGGACGGGCGGTGCGAGCGCAGCAGCGCGGGGTCGGGTTCAGCG
>NW_010413803.1:0-549 GCF_000710305.1 Buceros rhinoceros silvestris
GGTAAAAAAAAAAAAAATCGAGATTTTTTTTTTTTAGCCAAAAAAAAAATCATCATCATCATCATCACGCTAATAATTAAGGGGGGGAAAAATACCATCCTACCCCTGGCACTGCTTGGACTGTTAAAGGCAAGACTACTGCGAAAGAGTCATAAGAGAAACCACAATAAAAAGTTCACGTTCATGGATGGAGTCCACATGACTTCCTGTGGCCAATCCAACTTGTGATTCAGTCGTAAACTTTTATTGCTCAGCTGTAAATTTTCTGCAAACAACCAGGAATGCGTTGCATTTTTTTGTGACGAGTGCAAATGCTCTCGTCTGTCGCCATGTTTATACAATTCGGCTTTAATATTCGGATTTTTTCCCCCTCCTCGCCCCCCCACCTTTTCGCTGTCCCCCCCTTTTTTATCTTTTAAGCCACCGCGTTATTAGAAGCGACGGTGGATTTTTTTTTTTCTTTTAAAGATAGATTCGGTTTCATTTGATGATGATTCGCTGCTCGGGTTAATTCTCAGCGTTTTTTTTTTTTTTTAATCTAAGGAGATT
>NW_010413803.1:648-1017 GCF_000710305.1 Buceros rhinoceros silvestris
GGGTTTTTTTTTTTGTTAATCTAAGGAGGTTTGGCCTTTAGCGCTGAGCGTTATTAGACACCGTGTCGGTAATTAATTGGGGGGGGGGCACAAGGAAACATCGAGGGAGAAGGGCAGTGGGGACAAAAATGGAGCAGACTGGATTTGAAAAAATAAATACATTACATGGCGAAGGCATGTTAATTTTAAAAGCGTTTAATTAATAATAAAGGACGCGCTCGAGGGAAAAACAGAGAAAAGGGATATTTCTGACTACCCCGAATTTCCCCGCCAGGCACCTCTGCAAAGGGTGTGTCCGCTGCACATGAAACCTCCCAGGGCAAAACCTGTCCCTCCCCACCTTTCCCCCCCCAAAAACCCTCCCCATTC
>NW_010413804.1:0-319 GCF_000710305.1 Buceros rhinoceros silvestris
ATGGGCACCCCCCTTTGCAGCCCTCTTGGTCCCCTGTAACCTCAGGATAACAAGAATATAAGCCCCCCTGGGAGAGAAATTGTCATTTTGATAGTAAAGCAAAAATCTGGGCAAAGTCTCCTCCCCAGGGGATGTCAGCTCCTCCAGACCGCACGTCCTGCCCCACTGCAACCAGTATAAAACCTCTTAGCTACCACTACAGCGCATGCTTTTGACATCTGAACCCCCTCAGCCTGGACCAGCCCCTCTGCCCCCCGTTTCTCTCACACACCCCCCTCCCTAGCTCTGGTCCTTCGCCAACCCATGCACGTATCAAAAG
>NW_010413804.1:519-3521 GCF_000710305.1 Buceros rhinoceros silvestris
GTCCCCAGCCTGCTGCCACACAAACAACAGGGACCAGACAGCTTCAACAGCACAATCCTGCTGGACCAAAACACATCAATGGGAAAGATGGGGAAACACAGCACTCCAGGAGGGAAACAGGCTCCCACCTCCAGCCCCTTCCCAGAGACCAGCAGCTCCATGCCAGTCCACAGCATGTGGGGATGTACAGACTCTCCTCCCCAAATACAGGCAGAGAGGAGTAAAGATAGTCAGCAAAATCAAAAAAAAAAAAAAACCCAAAACTAAACTGAAGGGGGGAAATGGGAGAAAATACTCTGTTTTAAGAGTTACCCTGTGCTCAGACAGCATGGGGATGGGCTCCTGGAGGGCCCTGCGCATCCACTCAGAATTTGGCCGCCCCCATGCCCAGACCCATCAGACACTTTGCCAATACCAGCTCTGGCATCACTGGTGAACAAATCCCCTTTATGCTTCAGATCCTACAAGTCCTGTTAACGAGGTTTAAAAAAAACCAAAGACACGGTGAAGAACATCTCGTCCTGTCGAGGAGCCACTGCTGGGACCAGCTGGCACGGCCGGTGCTGCGTCCTCAGCCCAAGGGACAAACGTGGCTGTACCCCTCTCATCCCTTCTGACTCATGCCTTTCTGGGAAGAACAGATGTAAAGCAAAACGCTTCCACATGAGTAACCGGAGAGCAGCACCTAGAGGGACTTCAGAGAAGGCTTTCTGCATGGTGCTGCTTTTTCTTTAAACGATTGCACCAGAGATGAGGCGACGTGACGTCTCACGCCCCGCGTGCATCAGATACGCAGAGGAGAAGACCTGTCACTCCTGCTTCTCAATATCCCGGCCCAGAGGTGAGTCACATACAATGAACAAAGCAAAAAATAATGGGGGGGAATGATGAAACAGAAAGCCATCTGGTCATGTGCAGCAAGGATGTAGTGCAGGTCACGCTGAATGTGGGGCAGCTCTGCTTGTCCATTCCCAAATCCCCCCAGGCTCTGGCTGCCCCCAGCCCCTGCCCGGCTTTGCCCATCCCAATCCCTCCCTCCACCACGGCTCTAAACACTCTCCCCTAGAGACAAACATACCCCTGACATGCAAATCTACTGGACTTCTGCATACCTATCTACCTTTGTCCTACGCTTCTCTACGTATTTATATCTCATATATACAATGCGGTTTATTCCAGTTCCTTGAAAAGATTTCCTTCCACAAAAAGCATCAACTCTGCCAGCCCGGGACTGAAGGCAGTGGGCAGCCAGTCCAGCCTCCTCAAAAAATACCCCCAGCCAAGAACTACAACTGAAATCAACCCAAACTCAGAACTCCCAAACCTACATCACTGCCTGAAGCAGGAGGAGAAACCCAAACGCCAGGCAGGTTTTGTCCTAACATGGACTGCAAGGTCTGAGCAGCAAGAAGTCTCAAATGCGTGAGTCATGCCCGGAGCCCTGAGACATGACTAAGCCCTGCCAGGACTGCACCTGAGCTGCTGAGCACAAACCCGGAGCCCTCAATGCCCTTGGAGGTAGGTATAGCAAAGTCCTTATTCCCTTTGTATTTGTACATCCAAACAGCGTTGTCTCCAGCCCTCCCCCGAAGCGGGTGGCACTGAACCAGCTAACAAGGAGATGAAGGTCAGATCAATGGCCTGGAGCCCATCAGCAACCAAAACCAGTCTCCAAGCCATGAGCGACCGCCGCACGGCAGCGGCGGTGAGCATCCTACCCTGGGAAAACCATCGCCTGCTCACACAGCAACGCTCCACCACCCTGGCAGCCCACGGGAACCACTCTGCTCGGGAGGCACCTACACACACCCGGTGAGACCACAAACCATGCCAGCGCCTCCCACAGAGCGCTCCAGCCCAGGTTTGTACCACAGGTCTGAGGCAGAGCTGGGAAGAGACTCCAGGACTCTCCAGCACCCCCAAACTACAAACCCCATCACTCCAGGTGCCTGTGGATGCAGTTAACAGCAAGCACAGAAATGGGGCTCCACAAACCAGCCCTAATGCAGCCTCTCTCTCCACTTACACTAACTTGCATTTTCATTCACGTCAACATTGCAAGACCAACCCATCTGTGGGTTCGCATGGCAAAGTCACAGCAGCTCCTGCTGGAAAAGCGGACAAAGCGTTTGCCTTGCCCCACCACCTGCCTGCAGCAGGACAGCACAGCTGCAGGTGCAGAGGGTGCGAGGAACAGCATCCCACAAGCACCCCCTCTTTCCGAGGGACCTCAGCGATGCCCCCATACCTACTTCTCCACACTCCCTCCCTCGACTGGGGGCAGCCAAATCTGCGACCCCTGTGGCGGCACAGAACCGGCGCTGGAGCGTCCCCACCGTGGCCACCTGGCAGGCAAGGACCACCCAAAGCTGGGCTGGTGCCCACTACACAGGCACCTTTGTGGAGCCCAGGGACAAATATTCTTGTGATTCAGAGACATTTTTTCACCGTGGCCCAGGATTTTCTAAGGGACCTAATGAAACACATCATGCTTGCAACGTTCAAGGAGGAATCGTGTGCTTACTGATAAAGGAAGCCATCTACCTCAGACAAGCTTACAAAGAAGAGAGTTTGGCCCAGGAAGATAAAAATCAAGATATATTTTGCAGCATGAAAGAAAAGGAAAAAAAAAATAATGAAGGAGCAGCAGCTGTGTTTGCAAACCACCAAAGCGAAACGGAGTTCAAACAGGGATGAAATGGGGGAAGCGTTTGGCATCGTCTGACACAGCTTCGATGTCCCAGGTCCGCGGGAGGAGGAGTGATGCCCTGAAGGGCATGGAAACCAGAGGGCTGGGAGAAGCGAGGAGGTTGCCAAAGCGAGAGGCGAGCCCGTCTGCCAAAGCACGGCCCGAGTCTATCGGAAGGTAACTCGGTCTAGCAGGGAAAGGACTTAGGGATGGTTTTAGGGAAGAGCCGCTTCCAGGAGGCGCCCGGGCGGGATTTCCCACTCCAGCAGCGTGGCAGGTACACGGCTGAAAGAGAGAGGGCTGCAGCTCCAGC
>NW_010413804.1:3580-6500 GCF_000710305.1 Buceros rhinoceros silvestris
ACCATGAAAAGCAGGGGGCCCAGCGGCTCAAAACACCTGCAAAAGGAAAACAACTCTCAAAAGACTGACCCAGCAAGCTGGCACGCTCTGTCAACCTTCCCTGCACTCCAAGTCCTCCAGAGCTCCGTAAGATGGGATGAGGGCATGGTCCTGAGGTAGTGACCTCAAGAGTCTGAAGACACAGCCTTGCCCGTGCAAACGGGCGTCATAAACAGTTTGGAAAGCACTCAAATGAAAAAACAACCTCTTGTTAGAGAGGTTGAGGCAACGAGAGCAAAAGGAAGAGCAAGTCAGCCGCGGCACGGCCAGCACAAAGCCTCCACACCTCCCCCCCAGCCAGGGCAGCCCCTGGCCCCGAATGTCACCTGTCCGTCAGGAGCAGCCCGGCTCGCCACACCGCACCGGCTCACCCCACCGCTGAAGTTACCGGCGAGCTGAAGATAGCCAGGCAGTTTTCCCCGCTGCCGAGCAGGCGAATGCCATTAAATCAATTCAGATCCGAGAGGATTCTAGGGAAATCCCTAAAACACACTCAAATAAAAGAAATCTGCAGTCATACTGTTGGCGAAGTTGAATTCTCACTCTGATAGTTGAAGGTGTTACATCAGGTCACTCGTCACATACTCAATAAAAAGCCCTGGTGCAGGCTGGAAAGAGAGGGGCATTTCTACGAGAGCCTCCCTCCTTCCCAAGACAAACCTGCTGACGGTTTGAAAACCACCCACACAAAGTTGTTAAAGCTCAGAATAGCTCATTATTGATTTAGAGGATTCATTGTCAAGTGGTTCAAACCTAAATGGGGCTTTCAAGGTTGAGAAAGACGCGGTGCTCTGCTTTTCGTGGTTGCAGGTTTCTGAGCATCTTGCTGGAATAGGAAGCACAACCTCTAAACCCAGAGATTTCCAGGCAGGGCAATGAACAGGCTCCGACCTGAGGGCTCCCGGGGAGCGTGGCGTGGTCAGAGCGCCATACCCAAGCGGCTGGCTGAGAGCTCACGTCTTTCTCCAAACATCGAAGCCCTTGGAGGTTCAACCAGCAGCAAGAGCAATAACAAAGGCAAAGCAGAATTAAAGGCGAGATTGTGGAGAATCTCTTGGCAATTCCACCTGGGAATAAACAAAAGTTTTGTATGCAAATGGAGAGCCTGGGGCAAAAAACATGCCTCAAGCTCTTCAATTCTCCTGACACTTCTTCTACAGCCTGAATCCACTCAGAGCAATAACATCCACGTACTATTTTATTCCCAGGCAGGCTGGAGGGTTTAGCACTTTACCGCAGAGAAAGAAGTGTGCAAACCTGGATGCAGCGGTTCATTTTACCACTTCAAAAAAACCAAAATCTGTGAATGTTGTAAAGGTAGGGATCACTTGGAATTAGCACTCAGCATCTACGTAGCACTTTCAGTCTGTAGGCGACCAAGTGCTCGTCCAAAGTGCTCAGATATGACTTGTCCCCATTTTACAGATGGGAGAACTGAGGCACAGAGAGGTCGAGTGACTTGCCCAAGGCCACGCAGTCAGAGTGGAGGCAGAGCGGGAAAGCGAGCCCAGCTGTTTGCGGAGGGGGCTACACCTTTCCTGCTAAAAAAAAACAAAAAAAGGCCTATGCAATCCAGAAAACCACCGGCCGCCAAACCTACCCTAAGTACTTTGAAGAGGAAATACATTCTGGTGAAGAGTTAGAACAGCATCACCGAGAGGGGAACAGCGGGTGGGGGCTACACCTTTCCTGCTAAAAAAAACAAAAAAAGGCCTATGCAATCCAGAAAACCACCGGCCGCCAAACCTACCCTAAGTACTTTGAAGAGGAAATACATTCTGGTGAAGAGTTAGAACAGCATCACCGAGAGGGGAACAGCGGGTCTCCTTGGATGGGGCAAAGGTAGGGATGTGACCCCGGCAGGTGTCACAGCCTACACGGCCGGGCTGGAGCAGGAGAGAGAAGGGGAAAAGAGAGAAACCAGCAGCAACGCATTTTAAGCTGACACAAAACGCTGGGCTTAGCTTTGCACGCTCGCTGCGAGGAGCCACCCTTCCCCGTCTGCAGAGCTGGGGATTTTCCTGCCGCTCTCGCCTGGGCTCAGCATCTGCCGACGGAGGCTTTTGGGACCACGCAGCCAAACCCCCTTCGCTCACACGCCTGCAGCAGTGTCTCCCCATTTCACAGTTACGAGTAAAGATGACAAACATTACCGTAGTAAGAAATCACATTGCTACGCAGCACTGAAGAACATTTGCCAGCGATATACGGAGTGGTGGGAAGAATTAATCAAAGCCACCCTCGAGGCTGACACACATACCATACCAGGGGGAAACACCCAAGGATGAAAACAGTCCCGTACCTGCGCGCTCACACAGGGCTGAGTACGCGGTAACAAATGCGTTTGCACAGACAAGTGGTGATTTCTCACACCTCAGACCTATTCCAAGGCTCGGGGTCTTTCTGGTTCTCCCTTTCAGAGACCGGTAAGGAAAGATGTCACGGATGGTTTTGTTCCTGTTATCTTCACACAAAAGGAGGCTGGGAAGGGGGAGGCAGGGAGATTTTCACAATGACAGCTTTCCTGGGATTATTTGGTCATGGTTTTATCATAATCAGGTTCATGGGATTACCAGTTCCTGTCTGGGTTGTTAGTTTCTTGTCAATAATTACACCCTGTGCCATTTAATTTCTTGGGGCAACTGAAGACCAGCTGCTCAATCCCACACTTTCTCCCCAAACGCGCGCTGCAGAAGCAGATGTCAAAGCTCCGTCTATGCCTTTTAAGCCTAGAGATCTTTTCCAAAACCGAGGCCCAATGCCCCCCTTCCCAACCCACCAAATCCAGCTGGGGTGGGGGGAGAAGCAGATTCCAGGAGCACCCAGCTCCGGGCATCCTCCCCATCCCCCCAGCTTGCCCCAGGATCCCCCCAGCTAATCC
>NW_010413804.1:6658-6907 GCF_000710305.1 Buceros rhinoceros silvestris
CCGGCAGAGGCGGCAGTGTAGGGGCGTCCCCCGCTTCTCCCATCACCTCCATCCCCCGGTGCAGTGTCAGCTCCCTCCACCCCCTCCTGTTTAACCTTCTCGGGCCGGCGCTAGGCTAAAGCAACGTGGCGTGCCCGCTGGTGTCATCGTGGTCCACGCTGTTGAGGATGGCTGTCTGGTCTTCAGGGAGCTGCCGGTGGCAGAGGTCATCCTTCAGCGCCGAGAGGCGGGGGGGAGGGGGGCGGGGAA
>NW_010413804.1:7014-7805 GCF_000710305.1 Buceros rhinoceros silvestris
GCATCCGTCAGCGCCGGACGGCGGGCGAAGGGGTCCTGACGAGGGTGTCTCTTCTTCTTGCGGAGGCAGACAGCTTCGTCAGGCGACAGTACCTGAGAGCTGGGAAGGTGCTGAACCTGGGAGGCAGAGCCATCTGGGGGGAGAGAGAAGGCAGATGGGACCAGAGTCAGCAGCTATCGGCAGAGGGTTTTGAGTGCCATAAAAGAGAGGTTACGGCAAGCCTAGCCCTGAACGCTGCTGCTAGGAGAGAAGGGAGCACATTGGGCAGTGGGGAAAACTAAATTAACACTCAAAATTAAAATCCAAACCAAATCTTTAGAAATGGGAGATGCATGGAAGGGGAATGTGGTTTAGAGGCAGGGGAGGAGCAGCCCAGGGACCAGCTGGGATCATCCCTTTGTGGGGCAGGGGGAGAGGGCAGTCTCCACGCATGGGCTTGGATACCCGCTGGCACTGGGGTCAGCAGGGACCTGCCTGAGCATTGCCCACGGGCGCACAGAGGGGATGCTGTTGGGGACCGTGGGGTCCTTGCACTCACTGGATTGTTTTCTGGATTTTGAGGAGCCCTTGGATGACTTTTTGGGCTTCTTTATCCGCTGGTATTTCAGAGCTTCGAGCCTCTCAGGTGCAGCAGCGTCCTCGGACGGAGATGGATGTTTTCTAGGAAGGAAAAGCAGACACGCACTGTCAGCGGCTCTTGGCCACGCTCGGGCCTCTGGACGTCCGTGGTGGGGGATCGGTCAATCCCAGCCAGCTCTGCCATGGCAAAGGAAAAGGCGAGAAACCCGGGG
>NW_010413804.1:7863-15497 GCF_000710305.1 Buceros rhinoceros silvestris
CGACCCAGCGCTGCCAGGGAAAAGGAAAAGGTGAGAAACCCGGGGCCGAGCAAGCAGGGCCAGCCAGGCGTGCTGGAGCGCAGGGCGGGAGGAAGCGAGGTGCCCACGGGGTCCCCGCCGTCCCTCTGTGTCTCCTCCACGTTGCTGAGTGGTGCCATGAGCCCGGCAGGTCCTGCCGGCGACGTCCAATGCCGGCCCCGCAAGAGAGCTGCCAGCACCCCAGCTCACCTGCCTGCCATGCCAGCACCGCTAAACAAAAAAGGATGGGGCAGATCCTATGTCCGATAAGGCATTGCTGGGAAGTGGTGGGAAACCCCTTGAGATGGACAGAGAGGAAGAGACAGGCAGAAGCATCACGGCAGCATTGAGACGGGCACCATGAGCCACCCGGGGCGGACAACACCGGCGCCACAAACAGCAAGGAGGCAGGATCCTGCCCAGCCCTGCTGCCACGGCCACAAAAACCAGGGGCCACACGACAGACAGGGACACGGAGAGCACACGCCAACACGGCTGGGAGCGGTACCTCGCTTCCCAGGTCCCTGCTATGAGCGACAACAGAAACGCAACAGCACGGGAGAGCCTACTCAAGGCTGAGGAGCTGCGAGCTGGGTTTTCCTGCCCTGCGGGACAGGACATCGAAACGAAAACACTGACAAGGTTTTCTTGTGAGGGACAAGGAGGGATTTACAAAGGGGTGTTTCCTGCAAGACAGCCAGTAGCTGTAAGCGACAGTTCTCCAGCCTCAGCCCCTGACTCAGACTCTGCTACAGGAACCAGCTCAAGGTTAAGGGGTGTCCCCTTTGCAAGGATTTTTTTCCACCTCTACTTTCTTCACTGTGCCTGTTTTTCCCATCCATAGATCTGACAGCACGACTGCTGTGGAGGGCAGGGCAGTAAAAAGAGAGGAAAGCTTTCTCCTTAGGAGCGTGTTCGGCCAGCTCTCACGTGTAACACATCCCAGCATCCCACCCTCTTGCTGCTTTCCCAATTCCTTCCCCCTCTCCATTTTACTTTCATGTCCCTCTGACTTGCACAACACCTAATGCCGCAGAAGGAGAAGAGTGAGTCAAGGCAGCAGAGCCACAGGGAATGACCTGGGATCAACCTGAGTCACCTCAGAGCAACCTGCACATGAGGCGCCCAGAGATGAGGGAAAGCATCCACAAAGTGCCTTTCATCGCAATAAAGCCAACGCTCGAAGCCAGGCTCCAGAGAGAAAAGCCTGGAGATTTAAACCAGCGTGCCTCTTAACGAGCCTGTCCTACCCTTCAAAAGAGAAGATGACACCCTGCCCTCACGACTCGGTCACCAGAGGTCAGCAACCAAACCTTCTCAAAACAGCCATGCAGAGGCCAGCGCTGATGGCAACTCCTGCGTCTTCAGGCGTCTCTGACTGGGGCAGGAATCACAACCCCTGCAAGCCATAGGCTCTTCTCAAGGCCACAGGATGGCATGTAAAGGGTCATCTTGACTGACTGCAAGGAAGCAGCATCAGTGCATTCAGACTCCTGTTTGGTCACCAGAACCCGTGACCGAACTCATCCACCTCGTTCCTGGTCAGTCAGTAAGGGACAGCACTGCTGGTGCAGGCAGGGCAGCACGGGACGGGCCAGCACCCAGGTCTGGTACCAGAGCACGTCCACCTGCGGTGGGTTGGAGCTTCTCGTCTCCCTTGGGTTTCAGGTGCAGCACTGAAGACAGCCCGCAGGCTTTCCTCTGCGAGTTCCTGTGTGTGTCACCGCTGCGGAGCGTGACAGCGACACGTTACGTCTGAGATCCCAAACAGCTGCTGGAGCGGTGGTACTTCAGCTGGCGTGGCACAGGCAAAGAGTTCCCAAGGGGTTTTTCCCCATGGGAAGCAGAAGGGGTTGCTTTTGAAAACAAGTGTGATTGCAAAGCTTCTCAGTTCTGCTAACAGCACTGGAGAGCACCACAAACAGTGCAGCATAAGCTGCTGAAGCAGCTGGGACACAGCAGATGCAACAGGACTCCAAAGAGTGAGGTATAGAAAAGACCTGTTTCGCGTTTCCCATCACAACAGAGACATCAAGGCGTGGATGCTCCTGGAGAGCCTCTGTTCCGGCTCCCAGTAGAGCAGCACATCAACCGAAGACGAAGCAACTCATTAGACAAGCTGGCAGACCTGCTGGCTGGATCCAAGCGGGAGCCTTCCCTCGCAGGAAAGATGACGTTTACAAGCCCATACAGTTGCAGTGCTTAAATGCCTTCTGCAAGTACCTCCAGCCTCATCAGAGATGCTGCGAGCAGCGGCTCCGGGCTCTGCTGCAGCATCCGCTGGGCTGCTCCCCGTGCTGGCTCAGAGCAAGACGACAGCGTGGGACCTCCCTGCAGTAAACTCCTGCTCGAATGGTCAACACTAGGCTTTTCCCATTCATATCCTACGATATCCCCACTGACAGGTCTAGGATTTCCCATTTCTAGCCTAGGATTCACATAATAGTTACATTCAGGCAGGTACTTGGCTAATGGTGACCTCAACTATTCCAGCCCCAGTCCATCTCCAACAGAGCCCACATGTGCCAAGCCCTGAATGCCGGCAAGCTCAACAATCCTGCCAGGGTCCTGCCCATCGGCATCTGCCTTCTACTGCCTGTTCCCACCACCCAGACAACTTTGGTAATACTGTTAAAGCTCAATTTGTGAAAGTCTCTTGCTCTTCCCATTCATTTTTCCTTCTAAGAAGATCCTTTCCTTCTAAGAAAATCCTACTGTGGCATGTTGACAAAATTAGACAGATTTACACAAGGGATTCTGAGGAAATTGCCTGCAGCTCATTTCCACTAGTTCTCTATAATTGGACTTGTATTTATACACACAAATATAAACAGCGAGCGCACTGAAGCCATGTGTCACTATAAATACCGTCTGACCTCTGGCAAGGAAGAGATGCAGAGGAGGACAAAATGATGCTACTCACCAGCCAAATTTTATCTGCTCTACCCACCCTTTACTTCTTCAAAGGACTCCAATTCTTTCAATTAATTTTCATTTTAAGCTCAGCCAAAAGCCTCTTCCTGCCCCCAGAGTTAGCATTTTGGGCAGCTGCCCGAGCACGAGGGATATCTTCAACACCAACAGATGAGAGGTTGAGAGAGACTTCAGTGTAGACCAAGCAAAGGAGCTTCAAGAAGCACACGTGGATTCCTGATGCAAGCCTTATGCGAGGCACCACAAACACCTGGAGCAGCAGTTTTCCTTCAAAGGACAACCCTTCTGAACGAGCAAGGGGCTGAACTGCACGGACAGAGAGGTACTGGAGAGGCTGCGAAGGTACCGAGGGACCTCAGAGAGCCCCAGGACAGGAGGAAGTAGCATGGGGAGAAGAGCTACCAACACACGTATTGGCTGCTCTTCTTCAATGTCCTTCCACATAATGAAGCAAAGATGTAAGGGAAAAGGTCCATGAAAGCATCACTAACCTCTTAGCACCCAAAAGGGGGAACACGTATAAAGGAAGGTCCAGGAGATTCAAGGCACAACAGGTCTCTTTCACTTTGTGGTGGTCTCACCACACAGTTCCCATCTCTTTCCATCCTCAAGTCACTGGCATCCAGGAATACTTCGGACATGTTAGAGCATCTACTTGGGCCAGAGCCCACCATGTCCTTTAAAGCATCATCCTCCTCAGACAAAGAGCTTGATTTGCCTACATGAGGCTCCGTCTCAAGATCAAGTCCTGCATGATCTCATGAGATGTCTTGCAAGTCAGAATTCCCCCTCTGCTCTGAGGCAGTGCTGGCTGCTGCCTCCATCCTGAAATGCCATCCCACATCACTTGAGATCCTTCAGCACGAGAGGTGCTAGAGAAACACAGCGGTGACAGCCCCCTGCCCCAGAGCTGCTGCTGCCAAGGCACCGCAACGACGGAAGAAGGGGCTGGTCACAGCAGGGAGCGCACTGGAGAAGGGGGTCCCTTCTACAGCTCTGCAGACACCACAACTCACCTACACAATGGACTTCACCATGCTGACAGGAGAGGAGTGGGGAGGAGAGAGGGTGAGGGAAAAAAGGGCTGGACTGGAGAGGAAGAGGGGGATACAGTCATGGGGAAGGGCAGGAGAGAGGAAGATAAATGAAAAACAGGATTGAGAAAATATATAAGTAAATTAAAGAGACTGAAAAGAAAAAAAATAATAATAATTAAGAAAGAAAAGAAAAACGCACTCAGACAAGCAGACTCACAACTTCTCCAAGCGGGAGGAGGCATGAAACACATGCAGAGGATCAGCACATGGACAGTCTTTAAAGGGGAACCTGTTTTCTTTCAAGCAGGGAGCAAGCGGTGCTCCTCCTCCTGCACGCCTGGCGCCGATGTCCCTTTGTCACTCAACGCTATGCAGCAGCCAAGCCCCTGAACTCCCGCTGTGGGCAGCGCTGCCCTGGCCCAGGAAGGGCAGGGGGGCCAGCCCCGGCAGGCTGCGGTGCCGAGGGGCATGGGAGCTTGGTGCCTTGTCTGTGGTTTTTGGGTTTCCCTCTGCGGGGAGACGACAGTCTCCTCTTGCCCGTCGGGAGATGCATCACTGCACACTGCATCCGAAGAGAGGGAGGTGGGAAAACTGCTCGTGTTGACTCGGTAACGGCATTATTGATCCCTGCCCATTGGTAAAAGCCAGCTGACCTTCACCCAGCGAAGGCCACCATGCTGCAGCTGCCACCGAGCCAGCCAACTGCCTCTCCCTCTCCTTCCCTCAGCTTTTATTGCTGCAGTACAGAAATCTGGCTGGTCTGGCATAAAGTCCCTGTGCTCCGCATGCACTGACAATTTTATGACCCCAAATCATCAAGAAATTACTTGGATGGGCTCTTTACAGGATTCCTTGCTTATTAAGGTGAGATTTATTCTTCTGGCTTCCCCTTTTTGGGGATAATGACTCTGGAGTCATGGCTGCTCCTCAGCAAGTTCCTGCTGGGCAGCGTGACCCTGCTCCTGAAACCCCATCAACCCATGGCACCCAGCACTGGGGGCAGGAGCCAGCCAGGGTCTGTGCAAGAGCCACACCAAGCTCGGACATGAGCCTGGACTCACCTCTGCTGCGCTAAAGGCATGTTCACTCATGTCCCAAATGTTCCCAGAGCAGGGAAGCAGCACAGAAAAAGAAGAGAGAAAACAGTACATCCTTGCTGAGGACTTCCCTGTTTCTTGAGAAGCCTGGCACAGCCCAGATCTCACCACGCTTGGTGCTGGCTTTGCTCCTCATGGGACACCCTGCTCTGGGATCAGCAGGGGAAAACGAAGATGGCCAAGCTCTCAAGAGCTTTGGAGGCTGCAAGGCTTGATCTGAAGGGGTTTGCCAAGAGGATGGTTCCTCCATGGAGCACATATCCTGTACCTGCTCCCATCACCACGACCCAACACTCCTTCCTCACCTTTCCTGCTCTCCCCACTCCAGGACAAACCTCCACATCAGCTGAAGGAATTGCCCCCTCCTGGAAACATCTACCTGATTTCTCTAGGCACCTCATCTGTCTCTCATGAGGTTCTTTTCCAGTCCAACAAAGCTCCTCAGGCTGTTTGGAGAGCATCAGCCAGGACCTTGACTCTTCCCACCCAAGGCAGCAAAGCTTACATTTCTGTAAGACCTGTCCAGAGAAGCTTGGGCACAGCCATGCCCTAGAAATGGTTCCATCTGCAATCCCACCTCTCCTTCCGTAACTAGCCTGGCTAGCAGCCTTACAGGTCAGCATTTCCAATCCTTGGGGTCAGGGATGACCATTACCCTGTCTGGTTTTAGCTGTCTTAGTGATATTCTCCGCTTCTAAAGTCTGAAAACCATCTCCTGATCACTTCATCCCCGTTCCAGGGATGCCCACAGCCATCTAGGAAACCAGCCCCATGAAGGCAGCCCGAGAGGTATTTTCTTTCAAGACCTGCTTAGGGAACAGAAGAATCTTCAAGATTTCTCCAAGGAGTATTTCAGAGGGGGAAGGCTTTTACTATGACTACATTTGTGACAGGAATGATAAAACCAGCAGCCTGGAACTGTAGTTATGCTGCTGCCAACCGTACAGTCCATCCTGAGAGACAGGAGATGGGGAGGCCCATTTCCATGACTGAGGAGACTGGGGAAAAGAAAACAGATCCTGGCAGCGATGGGAATCAAATTCTCCGTGTCCTCGGCTGCAACTGGAGACTGATTTTTGGTGCCACTCTCCAAAAGCGCTGTCTGCAGCTGGTTGCTCCAGATGTGGCTGTTTTACCTGGCTCCAGGGAGTGGCCATGAGCTCCTCCTGGTATGGACTGGCAGGAACAAGCCCAACTCAATGCCACACAACCCTAGCGCCACACAAGCCCTGCTGGGGCCAAGGGTGCCATGTCCTCCAAGAAAGGAAGGGTGGCCAGGGAAGATGGTAGCTTGGCTCATCCCAAACCCCAACATGAAGACCAGGCTCTCCAGTCCCACCGCCTCCCCGAAGGCAGGGGAGCAGCGACGTGCTGCTGGGAGGGGAAACCCAAAAGCCACAGAGACTGTGCGTCCAGGGGTGTTTCCTAGTGTTTTCGGATTCCTTATTCCCCTTTAAAGGAAGAGATGGTATTGGAAAAGCCCCTTTCGTGTCCCCTCTCATGCCCCGCTCCCAGCCACCCTCCACAGCACCCACACCATCCTTTCGGACATGGATTACCCTTACCTATTGAGCTGAGGAGAAGCTTGTCTCGACAACACTGCCCAGATAGCTGAGATTAATCAAAAACAAAGCAGTTATCAACACCCGCAAGGAGCCGAGCTCCGCAACACATCAGCACGTCAACAACTCCAAAGGAAAAGGAGGGAAAGAAACCAAACCAAAACACAAACAAAACAAGGCTGGAGAAGAAAGGGGGAAAGAAACAGAAGAGAAAGGAAAAGAAGAAACAAAACCAATAATCAACAAAGCGAATGGATACACTGCATAAAAGCACGGACAACAGTGCTGCTCTAGCACGGGTCTGTCCTGGAGCTGGGTCTCCTTGGGGTGCCCTGACTAGGAGACATGGACCTACGCCTACGTGCTTAATTGCATCGCTCCATAGCTGTGCTTTCCAGAGGCACACACAAGTCGTTCCAGGCTCGTTCAGCTCCTCTCCCTCCCCTGAGCCCTCCTTCCTTCCCCCCGCGCACCCCAGCCGTGCCAGAGGGGTTTTCTAAGGCCATAACGCTTCCAGGTACCAGAGGGCGGGAGTGAAATGCGGAGGGCGCTGCAGGGTGAAACGCTGCCTCCCCCCTCCCCGAAACACACTCCGTACGCCTCCGACCACGCCGGCTCCGCGGGGCTGGGTGCCTCCGTCCCCCGACTGCTCTCTGCCGCAAGCCAGAGCCGGGAGGGATTTGAACCCACCAGACAACAAGCCGAAATGAAGCGAGACGAAAGGATGGGACGAAAGCACGGCTACGGGGGCTAAGGTGCTGTGAAAGACAGAGAGAAAGAGGAGAAAAAGAGAGAGAGAGAGAGAGAGAGAGAGACGCTTTTTGCCTGGAGCAACCCTGGTACCTGGAAAACCAGCCGCTACTGTCTAGTGCGGCCACATCCCTCTTTAGGGCAGGATCTGAGCGTGCCGGCAGCCTCTCGATCTCCGCTGGGGTTAGTTTAGTTTTATTTTTCCTCCTCTCCTGACATGCTGCTGGTGAGGCTAA
>NW_010413805.1:0-223 GCF_000710305.1 Buceros rhinoceros silvestris
TAGATCTTTAAAAGATGATACAGAATTAATCTAAAGCCATCACAAACTGATGCAGAAAGAAATATGGAATTCTTATGCAGTCAGTTCATTCAAATGAAAGCAGGACAGGTTAAAAAGCCTCTTGTTCAAATATTTCTGTTTTTATAAAGACAAAACTGTTCTGGCAGCAGGAAGCTGGACAGCAGACCCCTGTGGATGGGAACGGACAGTGGCCAAATGAGCG
>NW_010413805.1:521-946 GCF_000710305.1 Buceros rhinoceros silvestris
AGGGAGCGGAGCACGTGTAAAACCCTGGCACAGCGGGCGATGGGCAGCAGCGAACTCCCAGCTACTCGTCCGCTGGCTCCGGCGAGAAAGCCCCCGCGTGCCCCGTGCCCGGGTGCCACCGTCCCGCGGCGTCCCCGCTCACCACTGGGCCATTTGTCAGGGCACCACTTCAAAGTGGATTCTGTACTGTATCAGGTATTTCAGGCAAACTAGAGTCTGACTTTTCGTCTTTGTCAATGATCATCGAAGAATATGCAAAAAAAAAAAAAGATATTAACTCTCATGAGAACTCAATGGAACCCACTCTGCCCAGAAAATAACTCTAGTGGTCGTTATTAAGAGTCAGCCCGTGCCAACTGGTACCGCAGCGATAGCTGGGGCACGGCAGGCTGTGCTCCCGCTTCCAGCCGGGAAACTCAAGTTCC
>NW_010413805.1:977-1906 GCF_000710305.1 Buceros rhinoceros silvestris
CCGCGTCGATTGCTGGGGCTCGGCAGGCTGTGCTCCCGCTTCCAGCTGGGAAACTGCCGTCCCCCAGCCACCCAGGTAAGAGGTGGGAACCGCTGACTTTAACAGCAACCACGGGAACTGCATAGGTGGGAACTGCCATGAAAAACAGAACGTCTCAAGGGGGATTCCAAAGGCAGCCGCTCGGCAGCGCCCGAGTCTTCCTGCCGCTCAGTGCCCCCGAGCCTGGCGTGTGCTGGACTACCAGCCACGGCTCCTTGGCACCCGGTCGGCGCGGCCGGGTGAAGGCTCCCCCTCTCCCCTCTTCTACCGTAACGTTCCGTCTAACCCTTCCGAACGACCGCCTGGCGCTGACCGGTCAGCGTTTCGCCGGGCGGCAACCGCGCGCGGGTGACCTCTGAGACCCGAGCTCTCCCGTCTGTCGCTCATCTTCGCAACCTCCAGGCGTCCAATTCTGATTACAGTTCACACTTTCAAAAGGGTAAACGTGTATTCCAAAGTAAATAGTTCCTTACAGAGGCAAGTGCTTTCCCCAGCGCATCACCAGTCTGCGAGCTGCCTGCCGCCCCGCTTCCTCTGTTTGCTGCAAAACAAAAGACTCGGTGTAAAAACAGACAGTCAGGCACCACAGACTGCTATTCCTGGTCCACTTACTCATAATTTAATTGCATTGCAATGCTAATTACATAAAATTAATCTTTAATTACCATGAATTTGTTTGCTAAGGTAGATATCAAACACATTCATGCTCCCTTTTTGCCGATAAAATATAAACTTGGCATGTTGTTTTTTAGAAAATACAGGTTGCATTTGACAGGACTTGGCCACAGGGCTTTACTTTTTCTGAACGAGAACTTTCTCACAGCAGAAGATGCTCAAAGGTTTGGAAAATCCACAAGCGCAGAGCTGGGTCAGCCTGGGGCGGGGGGCAG
>NW_010413805.1:2096-8841 GCF_000710305.1 Buceros rhinoceros silvestris
CCCCAGCCTGGGCTTAGACGTGGGGCTCGTCCGAGTTTGTGCTCTAGGACCACTCTAAGGAGGTTTTTCTTCTTCAAAACCTCTGCCACTTACATATAAGAGCAATATTTTATATATAAAACATCAAAAACTACCCCCGAGGACTACTGAGGAGGCAAAGACAAGCTCCCTGGAGGTGGGAACGCCAGAGCTCAGCCTGCCCAGCCCAGTTCCTCTCCCTGGGACCAGTCACTAACTGCAGGCTCTTGCCACGCTCCCCCGCAGCCCTTGCTGCGAGGGAAAGACAAAGTGCCTGTCGGCAGCAGCTACCCGGTACTTAGTGTCTCCTCATCCACCCTGTGACCCTGGTCCTTTGGATCCTTCTCAAAGTGTGTTTTAAAGATGCTCCTAAATTCCACGTGGGCTGTCCCAAACTGTTCCTTCTGACTTCACTGGAACGTTTCCTGAGCGTTTAACAATTGCCACCATCTCTCAGGTGATGGGATGGCACCTCTTATAGAGGACATTTAGGGCAAGAAAGATCATGGTGCAGCAGGCTACACTTCTCTCATGCTCCGGTGATGGGATTGAAAACTTCTCCGTTACAGGAGAAACTGGGAAAGGGAAGAAAAATAAGGCTGAAACATCCCACCAGTTCATAAATGGAAAGCACAGTTGTGGCTGCCCGTGACCAACACTTCTGCTTTCATCTCCAAGGACCCCAAGTCAGGCGGCCAGAAAACGAGCAGCAAGCCATCGGACACAACTCCTGAAAGCTGGGATTCACGTCTGAAACGCGAGGGCTGAGGCAGGAGAGGATCCCGAACTCTGGGTTTGAAGGGCGTCAGTCCTCCCCGGGTCCCCCCCTCAAGCGTCCTCCAAGTCTGACCCCAGTAAATGGTCAGGGAATGGGCAGGAGCAGAGTTGGCTCCATTCCACAGCTCGTTGATGTTGGTGTAACTCCAGCCACGAACACCTGAACCCCTCTGGAACAGCACTCAGCCGATGGGCTGATCTGCCAGCAGACGCTGCACCTCCATGACAGCCACCGGGAGATCCGAGGTCCGGGGAATGTCGTACCATCCCCCTTCAAAACCTTCCTGCCCCACCTCCTCCCATCTGTCCACGCTGGAAGCATCCATCTCACCCCTGTCTCCATCCGGCTGTCCCCAGCCGCCACCCCCTGCCCCGCCATCCCAGCCTGCCTTGCCTCGCAGTTTCCTCCGTTCAACTTTTCTGACGGCGTGTTTGGAAGCGCGCTCATCTGCCAAAGGCAGGTAACGTGTGATCTCAGCAACGCTTGAAATTAGGCACCGAGACGTACCAGGGAAGATATATCAAGAAAGGCGAAGACAGATCGAACAGGCGGTGTCAGCTGGAGATCCAACTCATCGGGGTAATTTTGCGTTGTAAATCACAATCGAAAGGTTCGCGCCCTGTGTAATACCAGGCAGGTGTCCAGCACGGCGGTGACTTCGCTCCACGCGGGCTGTGCATCTCCGTGTAAATCACACCTTGGTTCTCCCTTTCTCTAAGCGACTCTAACCGCATCATTTGGACACCAAGTCCTGCGCTGGAAGGCTGGTGTCTCCTGACGAGGTGAGTTGCACCCGTCCTGCGGGAGACGCAAACGCAGCGACCACAGGCGGGCTCCGCGCGCTCTTGGAAACCCGACAGCGTTACCGCTAGGAACAAAGGGATCTTCCAGATAGACGGAATATTAAACTTTTCCTGGAAGGCTCTGAAGTCAGATTTCTGCGGTAGGTCTGGAAAACGTACAGGGCAGGGCAAAACTTCCCTTTTGCAGAGAAGAGGGAGCTTCACTGGGAAAAGGAGGCTTGAAAAGCAAGGCAGTAGAGGTTTGGAACGCGGGGAAGGCAAGATGATCTTGTTATTCGCTCTCCTCGTATAAAATCTGAAAGCCAGCCATTAAAACAAACAAAAAAAGTCTTTTTTTTTTCCACTAGTGTCCAGTCAGGTGGGGAAAATTGATCTTCGCATACCTTAAAGCACCAAACATCTAAATAGGTGTGAAAAGAACTGGACCTGGAGAACATCCTCTGGTGGCTCCTGAACACCAGCACCAGCTTGGCTCTGAGCTGCAGGGAAGCCAGAGGAGGGAGGAGCGCCGGCATCGACGCTTGGGGCTGAGGCTCCTTCCCAGCTGTTGGCCAGCACTTCTGGTGACTTCATTTGAAGGAAGAAGAAAAAGATAGAAGAAGAAACACAAAAGGAAGCATCTCCTGCAAGAGCCCAAAGATTCTGGGAGCAATGGGACAAAACTAACACCATCCCGGGTGTCCAGGGCATCCCAGGACACCCCGCCGGTGTCCAGGATGGCTCCCAGAATGGAAGAACATGTCTGCAAAAAGCAATAAAGGGTCTTTGGACCAGACTGGGAGGTGCACTGTGAGGATGCGGAGCACGTCCTCGTGGGGAAGAAGGATTGCAGCCCAGTCCGGCCAGCACTGGATCTGTCACCCTGCTCAAAGAGCGATCTGATGAAATCCACGGATGAGGCTCCCACAGCAGCCCTGTAAACCTTCCCAGCACAAGGTAACCTGGGCAGGTGTGCCAAACCCCGGCTGAAGCAACTCCAAAAGACCTCGATGGTCACCTCGGCAGGGTCTGAGACCTTGCGCTGTCACCTCGGGGTAACGCAATCCTCAGGTGGTTTTCCAGAAACACGTAAATGCAGAACAGGTACCGATCCTACTGAAATTAAAGGCTTCCAGCACATCTAACCAGTGCTGCTCCACTGCCCTTCAGCTTCTGGAAGAACACCAAGGGAAGGTGCAGGGGTTAAGAAGATGAAGGATCTCGGGGAAATATTAAATAAAGGTTACATACAAGGCAAAAGAAAAAAATAGTTTGAAAGAGCAATTAGCAGTGGCTTAAAAGTTAGTATTAAAAACTTTTTCACACCCATCAGAACAGGCAATGATGGAGTGTTGGCAGGACCTGCAGACCAGGAAAGGTTGGGTCACTTCACGGGGAAGAACAAAACTTCCCATGAAGCACGAACCTTCTCCAGACCTGGAAGGACACAGTTTATCCAAGACATTTCTGCACCGGGCTTTAACTGAATGAGGGAGCCAAATCCCGTCTTCAGTTAGCTGACGATGGACAAAGGCTGGAGGCAAGAGCAAGGGAACGCACCATGAAAACTCCAGGAGAAGAAAGTAAAAGAGGCAAGCGAAGCCCATCTCCACGGAGCAGACAGCTCCAGCAGGTTCGAAGGGAATGAGATGACTGCATGGACAGCAAGTCCACGAAGAGGAGCCTGAAGAACCAGGCAGGGACGCCCCCTCCACCCTCACTGACACCACAGCCCTGGCTGCTGAAAGGGGAGTTGAAAAGGCACCACCACAGCGACTCTTACAGCACCGGAGGAGGCGTGAAGGGCTGGCGGGATTGATCCTAACGCGGTTGAAGAGCGTGTTTATTGTCACAGTTCATCATCTCAGACCTCCTCAGCATGTTTCTGCGCGGAACAAGTCGGCGCTGGAAGGCGAGAACGATGAAGCACGGCCTCTTCACGTCCTTCTGGTGGGATTCGGCTTGGAAATCTGAAGACTATTGGATAAACTTCCAGGAATCGGCATCTCAGGAGTGGAATTACATCCAGCAAAGCACCTCGTGTAACCGAGAGGCTGGAGCCTTCTCGTAGAGAACTCCAGCCTGACTTTTCACGGTTTCCATTCTAGCAGGAGCTCACGCTGCTCTGAGGGAACGATGCTTCTCAGACAGCAGACTGGAAATCGCGCTTCAAGGTTAAGAGGAGGGGAAAAACTTGCACCAGCTCAGCATTCACAGCTGATGATCTTCCCCAGTTACGAGGAAGTGACATTGCTGGATAAAAGTCATCTTCTTCTTATTCTGCGTGACAGTTCACCGCCCTCCCGTAACTGGAAGCTTAATGTTCTTGTAAAAATACACAGTGCAGTATTATGTGACTGCTCTGGTAATAAAATTACTGTGAAACCAGCGCCTCAAGGGGAAACGCACATCGTGCTTCTCCTGGAAAAGCTGCATGTCACAGTGCATAATGTCATACAAACAACATGTCATTAGGAGTGAAGGCAGCAAGCGGGATTAACGCGTGCGTCAGATGGATACGACCGACGCGGAGGGCGAGTGCTGAAGGGGCTCCCAGCTCTGCAACTGGTTGCTTCAACATCGCACTGCTTCAGACCTTTGTAAATAAATAGCCAACACTTAGCATTAAATTAACCCCTGCTGTCCCAGAGCCCCCTCGAGGGTCTGTTCCCCACTGCCTTTCAGAGCTGTGCAACCAGCCCTGCTCGCTGGGTCTGTGTCCCCACGCCAACATGCTTCCCCGTCATCCTGGGGACAGGGATGGGGGCGCGTCGGCTCCTGGCTGCGCCAGCTCAAGGGCTTTCACGGGATCATCTGTGAGCTCACACTTTAGGGGAGGCTCACAGGTTTAGGAGGAGAAGAGGACTTGTGTCGAGACCCAAGGAATACTTTTGCATCCCTCAGTTCAGACATAGCCCAACTGAACGACTTGTTGAGTATTTACAGCTGCTAGAAAAAATGTGCGTGTTTGTGTTGTTGCTCTTCTGATTCACACACTGGGGTTTTCAGCGGATGAATCCAGATGACGATCTGGATGTGTTTTGCCACGGGGAAACTCAGGCACGTCTCCGGGAGGCTCCCAGAGGCACAGGGGCAGGGGGCTGCTGTCACCCTCCCACCTGCCCGGGTCCCTCCGCACCCCGAAATGTTATCTGTAAGGCTGCTGCACGACTGGCGTGCAGATTAAATCCGAGTCTTACTGGGGGGGAAAGAGAGTGCGATTTCCCCGCGTCACGCGCGCAGAAACAGCAAGACACCGTAAAGGAAGAACTCTCGATGGAAGGGCAAGAGCGAGCACAGAAACGCTCTCCTGAAACGGCAGATGTTTTCCTCAGACAGTGACAAATTCAGAAGAGACCGTATTTAGTTTCTTCTTTGTTCAGAGACCTTGAAAAATATGATGCCCATGTGTTAATGCTTGAACCCACCCTCCATTCTTCCTGCATTAGTCCTACTCGCAGTCATTCAACCCAGGACCATGTGTGTAATCCGAAACACGTGTGGCGCGATGTGTTCCCTATTTACCAGTTATTCCATTAGCTTCAGCCGCTCTTTGAGACACAGGCAAAGCCCGATTTCTTCCTCTCCTGTATTGAACTACGAACCGCTATTTGCAGAATATTTCAGAGGTATGCTCTGAATTTCTGGACCACTCTCTGCAGCATCAGAGCGGCTCTGTCCCACATGGGGCCACACCGTCACGGCCACTTCCCCCGCCTCCACCACTAGGAAACCCCGCAAAGAAGTGAAGGGCCTGAACGCCGTGGTCAGAAGAATGGCTTCGCGCGGCACTGGAGGCGACGAAATCACCAATGGTGGTAAAGCCAAACTTAAAACCAGTGCCATCAGGCGTGTGGCTGGTGCAACATCTTCCACACAAGCTCTGAGGCAAAGCACTTTGCTGTAATTTTACTTAATTCAGTTGTAGCAAAATGCATGAGCAGAGGAGGCCAAGGTCGACTACGATGGACTGACCTTCTCGCTCTGTCTCTGCAGGCAGTCCATGTGCACACTGTGATACACCAGCAAACAACCCTCTCCCTTGGTCCCAACCCTTCGGCACTAGCACAGGGCGCTCAAACAGCTGTGAGAGGAGGCAGGAGGGAGCGGGAGACCTCAACTCACCCATGATACTGTCCGTCCCGTTGGCAGGGGGTGTGCAAGAAGACGCGCTGTAATGATTCGTGCCACTGCGGTGGAAGGTGGACATCGGAGGAAGACTGGAATTGATGTCTGCTGAAGAGTGTGATGGGTAGCTCTGTGGCAAAAGGGATAAAGGAAAAGGAACTATTTTAATGTTTTGAGACATGGACGGCAGCAGGCTGCTCCTTCTGTCCCAGTCCCAAGTGCTGCCACACTCCGCCCAACCGAGGAAAGCAGGATGCTGCCTGAAGACCAGGCGGGGAGCGTATTTTCTACCCTAACTTGACATGTTCTGGAGGAGACACAGCATATACCCAGTTGAGGCAGATAAATATCCCCAGTGGATGGCTCTCAGCTGATGGTGGTACCACAGAGATGCAATGAGAAGACATTAAGAGAAGCTAAGTGATGTATCTAGCACACCTTTCTGAGAAGGACAGCTACTGGCTGGAGGAGAAGCTGGCCAAGGGCAGTGGCACAAACCCCACACTGCTTTTGCCATTCAGTCCAAGATCTGACTACGAGACGTGCGTGTCTGGCATTGCAAAAGGAAACACACCGGCACCCCAGGGAATCAACTGGATCGATCTTCCCTCCCAGCGCGGTGCCTCTGTGTGACAGACGACTGAAAACGCGATGGGTCAAGTTCTCCAAGCGAGCGCCTGGGCAGCAGGCTGATGACTTTGGTACCTACACGGCTGGATCAACACCAACCTGCAAAGGTGAGGCCCCAACCTTTTCTTCTTATCCATGGAAAACCACCCATCAGCTCTGACTGAAGCCTGAGGAACGTCTTCAGGCTTTGACGCATTATAAACCGCTCCAGCCCTTCAGCCCCAAACCCAACCGGCTGAACTGGTGCAGCTGAACAGAGGAAGCAGCAGAAGAGGATTGCTCTGGGCAAGGGGCTGAAGCCAAGGGACTTCACCTTCCCCCTAAACACGCGATACGTCCCGAAGTGCTGGTTTGGGATTTGCTCATCTCTCGGGGAGACGCCAAACCGCTAACAGGGGTATCTGAGCGT
>NW_010413805.1:8934-13062 GCF_000710305.1 Buceros rhinoceros silvestris
AGGGGAGAACCGATCTCTGCCTCCTCTGCACCTATTCAGAGTATCACTGACGCGCCTGAGAAAGCACGAGTAACGAAGCGCTCCTCCTTCCTCCTTCCTCTCCTACCTGCACCCTGAGCGGACCCCTCACCGAAGAATGAGAACCAGGGTAGGTAACAAATTACGCTGGATCGGGGTTTAAAAGGGACGCTCCGGTTTTACTATACGCGCTTGACACTTCAGAGCAACGTGAAGTTCCCTTAGTGCCTTAATTATGCCTTTTCTAAGGACATGATCAAGCAGTTTTTGAGGCAACTCCTTTTGCTTTTGGCTCCCTATTAACCGTACGTAGCAGCGCGCTAACCTCGTTAAATGCGAGACTTTAAGGATCTGTTTTGCCAATTAATTGTCAGCTTGCAAGCGTTGAGTTCAATTCTTCTTTCAATTCCCCAAAAGACGGTTCTGTGAGACTTGACAGCAACGGCCTCTTCCCTCCCTGAAATCCAGCATTCCCCATGCCTTTTCCCTTCTAACGGTCTTCAAGAATGGAAAGTGTAAGGACAGGAGAGAAAATGACCTGTGAGGTTCCACTCATCTGAGAAGAACCGCGTCACTTGGCTGTCTGCTCATTTCTTTACATCTTACTTTTCAAACCAAAACCAAACTGGAAACCTGAATTGATGGAACCCAGAGTTATTTCTACGTCATCAGTTCAGCCGTGACACCAGGAGAATGTCCCCTAAGCTCTACTCAGATCAGATTTAATTCCAGCTCTATTCTATTCCAATACCACAGATGGCATCAGTCCCAGCAACTTCCTCCTGCTGCGGATCAGGAGGTACTGGAGAAAATGAAAAAACCTCCCTTCTTTCAAGCAGGAAATTGGTGTCAGAGCATGATCTATGAACTCAGAGCAGCAGAGGACACTGACTGCCATCAATTACAACCCCAAAAGGTGCAGGGGTTCGCAGCTGGTGGCCCCAAGATGAGCTGAGGGCACAAACATGGGCTCAGCAGCTTCTCGCAGCCACCTCCTCTCCCAGGGGCTGCCCAGCGTGGGAAGTTTAAAAGGTTCCTTAGTTTCAGTTTCAAAGTTCCCCTTCCTCAGCAGAGCCTGAATAAAACCAAGTTTTCTGAGCCTTCCCCAACTCGGTCATGCAGAGTTGGACACGCACCCATCCCGGCGTGTGGAGGATGTTCCAGGAAGACGTGCCCATGCTGTAAGCAGGGAGATGCGATGTGCCCACCACCGCCCGGCACACGCCACGGTGCCCGCGCCCTACCCCATGCCTTACCAAGCGGTCGTGCGGGTGCAGGCTGCAGTAGCTGCTGGACTGGGGGATGTGAGAAGAGTTGCCCAGCATGCCCCCGTAGCCGGGCTGGTTCATCCCACTGGAGGAGCTCCACGGGTCGCTGCTGTGATGGCCATCTGTAACACAGGAGGGACACACTGCTGACCGCTGGCGCTGGACCCCGCCGAAGCGGCAGCTCTGGGCCTCTGCAGACTCCATCCTAACGGCCTCAACGGGGCTACATGGCTTTAGCATAAAGCCACGGATGTTAAGAAGAACGAAGCCGAACCAAGCAACACCCTGCAATGCTTTGTGACACCCTGCAACGCTTCATCACAGTCGCATCGCTTAGGCTTGGAAACTCCCTGCTGCTTTATCCCTGCCCTGGTGCTATAAACTCAAGTCCATACCCACCGTTACAACAAACTTCCCGAGAGACGGAAGTCTGAATGCTCCAACGAACGGCACTGAAGCCTACAGAACGAGGATGGGCTAACGAGCTCCTCTGGAGAAGCCTCGCTGGTAAATAACGGGGTAATTCCTGAACTCTGAATGTTTCCACACCCAGAGCTGTTTCGCTGTTGCTTTTTGTTGGCTGGTTTAAGAAGGGAGTGGCACCACTTGCACGGTTTCTCCTTTTAGGGGTCCGTCCCTCAGGCCAGCTCACGGCCAAGTGACAGCTGAGAGCAGGAAAAGGGCTCCCCAGATTTCATCACGGAGAACAGTTCACTGCCTATTTCGCATTTCCTAGACCTGCTGAAATGAATTCTAATAATGCAGCGCAATGTATTTTCTCCTGGAAGGAGACCACCATGTTAACAACAACAACAAAAAGACAGACAGAAAAAAAGATAACTTTTCCATAATGACCAGCAGACCTGAAAGATGGGCACGTGGGCTGGAAAAGCTGTCGGCTTTTTCAAGCTACAGGAGTTGGTCTAATAAAAAATGATGATGTCTCACCTACAGCCCTGCCTTATTTATACACTTCAAACACCCTGGCAGCAGCAGCAGCCCTTGAGCATCCCCTCCCCGTGGCTGTTTGAACAGTCATTTAACTCTGATTTATGTCTTCAGCGCGAATCTGCGAGCAGATAACATTTAAACCGCAGAACGGCTGAGCACTACAAAGGGTAAATATTTGATGTCATTAGAACCCTATTAATCCCCAGCGCTGGAACTCTGCAGGAGTTCCATAGCAGGTTGCTCTTAGGGAGGTATTTATTCTCGTTTTAAACCAAGAGCACTGGCTTGTTCTCAGCCCTGGCCCATCCTTCCCACCGCCCCTGGTCCAGATGCAGACCCCCACCACTGGGGGCGACCAGCACGGCCAGTGCTCTGAACGATGTCCTCTTCCCTCCCACCAGGACACACTAGAGCTGAACCCCTCCTTGCAGCCCTTGAGCCCCAGCCCAGGGCAGGAGGGTCCGGGGTCCTTCCTGCCCAGGATGAAGCTTGAATGAAGAGCCGGGGACGAGGTGGAGCTCTGCACGAGATGGCCTGGTCACCCTGAGACAGGGAGCTGAGCCATCCCCGGGGACGCCCAGCAGCGGCTTCAGGAAGCAAGGACACAAAAGTGGGTTCATTTGGGGTTTTTCTCCCAAGGGTGGGAATCAGGAAGTGTATATACACGTACATAAACAACCCCAACCCCTCGCCCTGCCAATCCTTCAGCCCCGCAGCGCTGCCGAGTTAAACCGCTTTCCTTCGCCTTTGCTTAGCTTAAAGCAGAGCAGCCCTACAAGTACCTAAAAGCTAATTATTTCAGTAAAAGATGAGCACCCCAATGGCCCGTGGACCCTTCCACACTCTCGGAATTTTATTTAGCGAGTTTCGTTGCACTTGCACGTGATCACCGCGACAAATCCGTCATGGTGAACACACCACAACTACCGACCCATCCTCGAATAAACCAGTTTCATTTTAAAAAGGCTGCTCCAATTCCACCACCACGCGAACAGACACTGCACACTTGACAGGAAACAAAATTTTTCTCGTCCCCATAAACCGACGACACGCACAGATTTGCGGGTGTTTAATATTCGTGTATCACAGGTGCGCACGCACGCACACGCTGCGAAAAAACCGCTCCGAGAGCCGCCGGTGGTAAGAGGCTGCGAGTTACTGATGGTGCTGCGGCGCTGCCGGATGGAAACGGGCTGCTGAGAGGCACCGCGGCCAAACGCAGCCGCACAGGTCGTCACTCTAATGGTAACGGCCCAGACCGCAGGGGCATGTTTGCCTGCGCATCAACTAAAACACAGAAAACCGCCGGCAGAAGCGATTTCCCGGGGAAAGCAGCGCCTTACCTTGCATGAAGAAGGAGCTGGGAAAAGTGCTGGCTGCTGGTTTTGAGGATGGATAACCTGGTGAATCCCTATTGTAGTCGGCAGTGCTTGCTGATGGGGCATAAACCTGAGGAAAAAAGACTCATTTAGCAGGAAGCAGGGAAGAAATATTGAGTTTTTACCTTGCCCGGTATAAACCTGTTCGCACCACCACGTAATTCTTCTCTCAGAACACAAACCCCTCAGTATACGTGTGACTGGAAAATAAATTTTCAGCTTCAAAAGAAACTCCAGCCTGACATTTCCCAGCTTTAAACAAGGCCATTTGCAAGGTATTTGTCAAACTCGGTGTTTCTGTAAATAAAACGAGCAAACAGATGTACATATGTTCTTCCTAGAGCATCACGGCGCTTGAAATAAACACGGGCTGAAGCAAGGCTGATTTTCTCCCATGGAAGCGCACGGACTTAAGAACAAAACCGAAAGCACCACAAGGAAGTCAGAAACTTTATTTCCCAAACGAACCAAAAAAAAAGGGGGGGGGGGGTGACTTTAGAAAAACGGCATTC
>NW_010413805.1:13142-13444 GCF_000710305.1 Buceros rhinoceros silvestris
AATAAGGGGTGGGGGGGGGGGTGTGAATTTAGAAAACCGGCATTATCAGGATCAAGGAAAATTACAACCATATCTCGGGATATTAAATTCCCATGGATCACGCTCTTTCCAGAACAGCTTGAAAGGGCTATTAAAAACCTGGATCTACACGAGACCACCAACACAGCCTGTGTACACATCGGGGGGAAAAAAAACTCCTCCTTTCTCAGGACTTCTTCTATTTGTCTGCGCAGAGACCGCGGCGCCTGTGCCAAAACACTCATTTACTTCTATTTGTTTACGAACCCACCAGAGCTTTCTGC
>NW_010413806.1:0-392 GCF_000710305.1 Buceros rhinoceros silvestris
GCTCGGTGCGCTTAAGGCTGCAGGGCGGTGTGTCGAGAAAGACACGCAGCCTGTGGCGTAGCACTACACCCTCCTGGCTGCTGTCGCAACTTCTCTCCAGGCTCCTTTCTCTGCTGAGAGCAGACCAAAGCTGTGGTGACACACGGAGCTGTTCGAGTTGCCGTTGACACGGTGAGAGGGGCAGTGGGATGACAGGCTATTTCCCCCTTACGCAGGAGTGGTGCTGTGCCATGAGTGTAGCCAAATGCCAAAGAAAGCATTTGAATTTGCTCTGCTTTGGGGTTCTTGCGCATAAGAGTTGGCTTGGAATGACTCCCTGCTTGCAGCATTGCCTCCCTGTCCCATCTGGGAAAGGCGCTTGGTCCTCATTTCCGTGTTACCAGTTGCCTGTC
>NW_010413806.1:610-953 GCF_000710305.1 Buceros rhinoceros silvestris
CGTGAGAGGATCCGTCCTCTCCAGGGGGGTCCGGTAGAAGGCTGGGTACAGTGTTTCTCTCCGGGCAGGGAGGTGGGTTTCGTCACGACCAACCAGACCATTATCAGCTCCCTGGGATGCCACAGAGGGACTTAAGAAGCAGTGACACGTGTGCTGATAAAGGCTGCATAGGTTGTTTAGTCTCTCAAAGATCATCCAGAACTAATGTGCGGGAGCTGCCTCTGCAGCTGGGCCTGGTACAGCCCAGCATCATCACTGTCTGCGTTCAGGGGATGGGGCTTTAGCTGTTGAAGGAAGATCACGCATACAGTGCTTGGCTGCTGTGTTCCCCGCATCCATGAAA
>NW_010413807.1:0-217 GCF_000710305.1 Buceros rhinoceros silvestris
TGAGGGTTGAGCGCTGGGGAGGGGTGTGGAGCGGAGCCAGGCTCTCTTGAGGAGACTTCTCCAGTGTCCCCCTCCCCAGCCGCAGCACACAAATCCTCCCAGCCCGTAAAATCCGCTGCCGGAGGCTCTAGTGACCATGTCGAGGGGAAACCAGCTGGGGTGAGGGCTGCTGTCCTGCTCGCTGCAGCTGTTCCCTGGGCAGAGAGGAGGCGGTGAA
>NW_010413807.1:436-754 GCF_000710305.1 Buceros rhinoceros silvestris
GGGGTCCATCTCGGGCAGGACAGAGTGTCCATCCCAGGCCAGGTCTGCAGGACTGACAGACGGGTGCTAGGGGGTCACACATGGGGCGAGTGAGGCTGCAAGCCCAAGTGAGGAGCCCACTGCCCAACCAGCAGCACAGCCAGGGACAAGAGGTTATTAACACACCCTGAAGCACCCACCTCCCCACCAGCACTCTGAGCGCGGGCATTACCACCTAACAGCTGCTAACCCCCTCAGGACCAGTTATCTCCGCTGCTGTGCAAAGCCACCGCCCCCTCCTCCTCCTCCCTGCCCCAGCAAGCAGCCCCGAGCCTGGCC
>NW_010413807.1:943-1163 GCF_000710305.1 Buceros rhinoceros silvestris
ACCCGCCCCATGAAAACCATCGGCTCCTCTCCTCGAGCAAGGCCACCCACTCCATCCCCTCCATGCTCCTCCAAATCCCCCCCTGCCCACAGGCTGCTGGCATCCCCTGGGCACCCCGGGGGCTCTCGCTGGCCATCGGTGGCTGACACATGCGGTGGCATCTCCAGCCGCCTGGGAAGGGGCCAGTGCTCCACGGTGGCAGAGCGACCGGCTGGCTGGC
>NW_010413807.1:1347-1755 GCF_000710305.1 Buceros rhinoceros silvestris
CCGTGCACCCCTATCTCCCCCATCCCCGGCTGCATTTCCAGAGGCTATTAGAGGGGTTTGGCACAACCTGTTCTTAATGCACCCCTGTTGCTCGGCAGCTATTAGAAACCTTTCTGCTCAGCGCCCGCATTAGCGCGGCCGCTCCTCCGCAAATGGCTGTTTATCGCCAGGGCGGCGTGTCGAGCTCGTTCCCCACCTTTGCTCTTCCCGTAGCAGGGTTAGAGCTCCCTCCCCTTCATCGCCCCTGTCTCCTGCTTCTCCCTGCCCTGGCCCTGGCTTTGGGGATCCACCGCGGGCAGGTGCCAGCGGATTTTCCTGCCAGATCCACTCCAGCCCTCCCAGAGGCACCGGCTGGCCCGGACTTTGCTCCGACCCCCGCAGCCAAACAGAGATGTTTGGTTTACAAGT
>NW_010413807.1:2224-3547 GCF_000710305.1 Buceros rhinoceros silvestris
GGCAGGGAAGGGTGGTGGCAGTGCTGAGCCCCAACCTCGACACCGCCCGAAGATGTGCACGAGCAGCCAGGCTGCCCCTCCTCTCCCTTGCAGACCTGCCCGGACCTGCAGAACTCCCGCTGGGTCCTGGCCAGCCTCTGCCTCGGGGACAGGCTGGTCCCCGCTCCTGGGAGGCAGTTCCCTGGGAGGCACCGGAGCTGAGCCAGACCCCACAGCAAAGCCCGGTCCATCCCTCCCCTGCAACCCCAGTCTGTTGGACAGGGTCTTCTCCAGAGCTCTCGCTTCTCCAGGCTCCTTCTGCCCACCCCGCTGGTGCCTCCAGAGGAGCGTTCTTTGATGCCAAGGGTTGGCCGGTGCTGCTGGAACATCTCCTGAGGCTTTGGAGGGAGGGATCGCCCCAACGCGCATCTGGGGGAGGCAGCGAGTCCGCAGTGGCCACGCAGCTGTGGGAGAGAGCCGGGAAGCTGCTGCTGCTCAGGGTGATGAGCATCACGGCAATTTCTCCCCCCAGCCCTTCTACATCTCCTGCTGAGCTTTCATTTTCTATCTCTATCAGATTTTTCCGGCAGAGCAGCCGATCCCGCGTGACCTCGCTCCTGCCCTCGCAGCCGTGTCACAGCTAAGAGCGGCCGGCTCTTCGCCCCCAGCCATCCCCCCCGGCTCCGCTCCCTCGGGGGCTGCAGTGGCAGGAATGATTTAGTCCTAATTGTACCATTACTTGGCAGAACCCGACTGCTTTTCTACCACCAGAAAAAAAAACCCCGGCAATGTACTTGAGGAACTCCTGATGAGCCTAAGAGCATGGTTAATAGAGGTCCCCGCTCATTACAGAGCCATGTACCACCAATTATCCGAGCATCAGGACGCGGAGAGCTCTTGTTTCGGACACAGCGCGAGCTCTCGGCCCCATGTCGACGTCTCAGGAGCACTTTGGGTCGGGCAGGATGGGCAGTGGTTGCGGCTCTGCCCTGGCCAGCCTGCCCAAGGGCAGCATCTTCTTCTAGTGCTGCCTTTCCCAGTCATCGACCGCCAACGTCTTCCAGCGCTCATGAAAAAACCAGGACCTGAGGGCAGCGTTGAAGGGCTCTGAAAGCAGCAGGAGGGAGGGGGAGATTCAACAGGCTTGGCATGGGGGACAAAGGGAAGAGTGGAACCCAATGAGAATGACAGGATGAGGGGGAATGGCCTTAAGTTGCGCCAGGGGAGGTTTAGGTTGGATATCAGGAAAAATTTCTTTACAGAGAGGGTTATTAAGCATTGGAACGGGTTGCCTAGGGAGGTGGTGGAGTCCCCATCCCTGGAAGTGTTTAAAAATCGTGTGGA
>NW_010413807.1:3735-4253 GCF_000710305.1 Buceros rhinoceros silvestris
TCTTTGAGGTCTCTTCCGGCCGGATGATTCTATGATTCTATTATTCTATGATGCTGCAAACAGCTCCCAGGCTGTGTCTGGAGCCCAGCATGGCTTGGTCCCCCCCGGGCAGACCCCCCCATGGTGCTCCTAGTGCTCCGCTGCCACCATTCCTAGCCCCCCTGGGGACAGCATCTCTGGCAGGAGCATGCGTCACTCCCAAACACCTTGCAGGGGGACCCAGCAGATGCTCGCCCTCCCGAACAGGACCCTAAGGTGCAGCAGCCATCCCTGGGGACCCCAGGATCCAACGGCGCCAGAACACAACCGCGGTTCCCAGCCCTGAGTCAGGGCAGCGGGGCTGCAGTGAGCGCTTCTTCATCGATCGCAACCTGATTCCAAACCCGAGGCGAGAAGATGAAAGCTCTCCTCGGGGGATGGACGCTGGACGGCCGCCGCATCGCTCCTCCTGCCGCTGGGCTAGCATCGGCCAGGATGCTACAGACCCCCCGCTTCGGGAGAGGGGCTGAGGGGCGGGT
>NW_010413807.1:4437-5869 GCF_000710305.1 Buceros rhinoceros silvestris
TTCGGGAGAGGGGCTGAGGGGCGGTGGGTGACCACTCAGTCCCCCCTTCAGGCTGAGCGCTGGAGCAATCATCCATCCCTTTATTTCACGGCATCTCGAACGAGAGCAGACTCGACCCAAGCAGGGCGCAGGGAGGAGGAGAAGAGGTCTGGCTGCGGGGAAGGACCCCGGCACAGCCCGGCTTGTGGCTTTGTGCTGCCGGAAAGGACAAGTGTGGACCCGGGGTGGCTGCCCTGGGTGTCTGCGGGGTTTGGGGGGGCACGACTCATACAGCCCTGGCAGAAACCCGCTGCGGAGGCTCCTGGAGCACTGCTCCACGTCCAGGGGCTCCCCGCACCCTCGACTGCTGCAGGCTGGGGGTCAGCAGGGAGGAACCCAGCCCTGTGGCATGGCCTCAGCACCCGCCTCACTGAGCAACTGCTGATGGGCAAAGTCCAAACCTCGACCTTCAGCCTCCACCTGCCGCCATTCCCTGTCTTCTCGGTGCTTTACAGCTGCCTTGGCGATGCCAGCAGGCGGGGAGCTCCCTGTGCCAGTAGCAACCAGGCAGGTCATCCCCACAGTGCCGAGCACCGTCCTGGCTCCCTGCAGCACCACAGCAGAGCTGCTGGGGCTCCCAGTGCACCCCCAGGGGTGGAGAGCTTAGCCAGGAGTATTTTTAGCCAGAACCGCTCCCAGAGAGACCAAAACTGCTCCCAAAGAGACCAGGAATGTTGGGTAGCTAGGAAGTTGAGTTACACAAACACTTCAAATGGGTCCACGTGGCAGCAAGGAGCTGGGATGGGGTGGCAGGAGGAGAGGAGAGATGTGACATCCCCCAGGCAGCCCATGATACCCCCTTCCCAAGGAGTGGGGCTGGCAGCAGCTGGCACTGAGGGATGCTCGGGATCCGGGGAGGCCAGTGGGCTTTTGGAGCCTCCATCACTCTCTCTTGCTCATCCTCCATCGCAGCCCCTGACCCACCTGGGGCCAAACGGGGTTTAGTCCAGGCTGTGGGGCTCACTGGGGGCTGCAGAGCAGCTCAGGGTCCCCCAGGCTGACCTGGGGCTGTGGGGAACAGCACCGTGGCCATTTCTTTTGTTCTTTCAATCGTTTTTCTTGCCCAACAGAGGAGCAGCGATGAATTCCTCCGACTGAGAGCCCAGCTCCGGGGCTGGATGGGCAGCTGGCGCTCTGGGGTTTAGCACCCAGAGCCTTGATGGCTTCACCCTGCAGCCTGAGGACCCCAAAATCACCACCACACCTGCCCGGAGAGCGCAGGGACATGCTGGCTCTTTGCATTGGCATGGAAACCTCACATCCACTAGCCCCAACATGCCAGACCTGCAGCACGAGCAAACAGGCAGGTGGTGCCCGGAGCACCTGCCTCCGGGAACCTGCCTTCCAGCCCTGAGCAAACGCGGAGCCAAGCAGCTGCGCCGCGGGAGCGGCT
>NW_010413807.1:6349-6748 GCF_000710305.1 Buceros rhinoceros silvestris
GGCTGGGGTCTCAGCTTTGTCCCACTGCTGGCCCCTCTTGAGCCGCTGTCACCAACCCCCCAGATCTGTCCCCAGCCCCAGAGCGCTGCTGGGGATAATTTGCTCATCCACGACCTCGTCAATCAGCACCATTTACCCCCCGGAATAACTCGGGGAAGGGATGAGCATCCTCCCACAGCAAACCTCCGCCGCTCCAGACCTCCGGAGGCCACGGCACCATGCGGGGGACACCCACAACCTGGCGGGGCGAGCCCTGCATCACCACTCCCGCTCAGCCACCTGACCGGTTCCACCCCACAGCGTGTTTGCACAGAAAGACAAACACGGCACCGTGGCGCCGGGCTCCGCTTCCGCCCCGGCTGGAGGACCGGGACCGCCGGAGAAGGAAGAAGGAGCGTC
>NW_010413807.1:6877-7244 GCF_000710305.1 Buceros rhinoceros silvestris
GCCGCCGGGAGAGGGAAGAAGGGGTGTCGGGATGGAGAGCCGGGTGGCTGCAGCCGGTTCATTAACATCTTTATTAGCTGTAACAAGTGCTGGGTCACAGCCCGCTCTTGTTAAAGTTGTGAAGTAGTTTGCTTTCCAACCCCCTGTAATTACTCCCGTTAGGCTCAGGAAAATTTCATCGCTTCAGATGAAATTTCCCCAGGCTTCGCCTCAGCCCAGCGATTAATTTGTACAAAAGGCTGAAGCAAGGGGGGCAAAAAAAAATAAAAAAAAAGAAGAAAAGGTTCTCCCGGTTGGGTGGCAAGGGAGAATAAGAAATACTCATTTTCTCCCCATCAAGAAAATAAAAAAAGAGAGAAGAAAGGAG
>NW_010413808.1:0-263 GCF_000710305.1 Buceros rhinoceros silvestris
CAGGGTGGGTGATGCTGAGGTGCCCAGCACAGCTCAGTGGGGCGCAGAATGTGACTGAGACCTCCCCAGCCAGCACAGACCCAGCTGCGGGGCTGGTGAAGGAGCAGGGCGGTGGGTTTGGGGGGTGTGCTGCTCCAGTGGGGGGCACACGGCGACGCCTGGGTCAGGTTCCCGGGGCACCCGCTCCTCGTCCCTGGCTTGGCCACACTCCCTGGGCTCAGCCCCACTTCTCTCCGCAGCAAGGGCAGGAAGAAGAAGGTCCC
>NW_010413808.1:512-907 GCF_000710305.1 Buceros rhinoceros silvestris
GGGGGGTGGGCCGTGCCCCCCGCCGCAGTCGCGGCTCAGGCAGACGCAGCTGCGGTCGCTCAGCAAGTCCGACACGAAGCTGCACGAGCTGTACCGGGTGAAGGCCAGGGACGACGGTGAGTGGCCATCCAGCTGACGGGGCCGGTGGCCCTTTTCGGGTGCCCACAGTCCCCAACCCACCCGTTGAGCGCGGGGTGGCCTGGCCACACGTGCCACAGCGTGGGGCTTGCTGCAACCCCATCCCTGATGTCCCCCCATCTCCCCTCCCCGCAGCCCAGCGCCCGGCCAGCCTGGATTTCCCCTGCCCCACATCCCCTGCTGCCGGCGCCGACTCCATCAGCATCCTCCTGCACCGCGAGCTGCCTCAGATCCCCGTCCCCGAGCCGCCGGCCGCC
>NW_010413808.1:1160-1489 GCF_000710305.1 Buceros rhinoceros silvestris
TATTCCTGGGTGCCCCCTGTCCCCGCTGGCACCCAGGTGTCCCGACCACGTGCTGGGCACGGGGTGGCCGATTACGCCTGTGTTCGCAAGGTGAAGAGGTCGGTGCCTGCGGAGGTGCAGGATGGGGCCGTGGCGAGGCCACCCACGGCCCCGCGGTGCCGGGACGCCCCGGGTGATGCCCCCCATGCCAAGGTACAGCTCTAGGGGGGGTGGTCGGGATGGGGTATGGGGCTGGCGCTGCGCTCGCCGGATGGGGCACCGCCTGCTCGTATTGCCTGTATAGGAGCGGGGTGTACCGTAGGCTACCGCACTGCCCGCGGAGCTTTTGC
>NW_010413809.1:0-70978 GCF_000710305.1 Buceros rhinoceros silvestris
TGTGGAGGGGTGGGGATGGGGGGGGAAGGCTAAATATGTCCTTTGCTCTTTTGCAACCTATTTTGATTTTGGGCCAATGTGGGTGTAGAATTTTGGTGCCAGCTCAAAGTTTTATTTAACTGTAGACCCTATTACTACTCTGCCATGTGTAATTTGGCACATGAGCTCGGTCTGTGTGTAGATTAGGAAAGCGTAACTGGCAGAAATTTGCCATCAAGAGATGGCAAAAAGCATGTCTCCAGCGCTCACAATTAATTCTCAGAATGACACTGAGGAGAAAGTTGCAATGACAAGGACAGGCAGGCCCTCAAGGAGTGAACAATGTCTCAAAATGCCTGCAAGTTTTGGGTGGCAAAGGTCATAGGAGCAGTATCAGGCCACGCCAAGTCTATGTCATAAACTGTCAATAAAGAGCTCTTGTGCTGAGCAGACCTCATGTTTTCTCTGCCTATGTTTGTTTTTCACCAGCACCCCATCAATTCACAGTGCAGGGTTAATAAAAATCCACACAAGTCTCAAGGTGTTTCCTTTAAACTTCTTTGGAGGTTGTGTAGATGGACAATAACACTCAGCTGACTGATTGCTCAGACCTCTAGTGGTCTGTGCTCCTTACTGCAGTGCATTTTGACCTACGCTTCTTATATATGGCATGATTAAACCACAGGGCTGCGATTTTTTAATGAAGTTTATCTGAACAAAATTTTGCATGTAACATAAATCTCAAGAATCTGTCACAAGAGGAAGACCTGAACCATCTTGACCACACTGCCAGCATATCTAATCCATTTTGTCACTGCTTGACAAAGACTAAACCCCAAGTCTGTTTAAAGAGAAGATGAACCTTTTCTGTCTGATCTTTCTCGCCCTCAATGCATTTTCATTCAACTTTTTAAGGATATCTATGACCTTTACTCTCATTTTGTCTTCTTAAACATCTTCTGGCTGTCTTCAAATTTCACAACATTTTGTTTGGGTTGAGAATTCGTATTAATAGCGAGGTTGAAAGAAGCAAAGACTAGTACCTTGGAACTGCAGCAGCTATTCATCAAGTTTAATTGCCATCAGGTCTACTTAAAAGATAGCTGATTTACCTAGGCTGCATTACACAGTAAAGGAGTATTACACCAGAAAGAGACAATTATTTTAGCAGGTGCACACTGGTTTGTGCTTGACCTAATTTCTAAGCTAATGAGCTAATGAGCTAAGTTTCCGTGTTTGGTTTTTGTTCATAGCATTCTGAAAAAAAGATGAAGGATTTCCATATCTTTTATGACATTATAAAGGTGAAAATCCCAAGAAAAAGAAAAAAAAATTTTTTTAAAAGTAAGTTAGTTTTACCAAAGGTTTCTGTGACAATTAGAAAATTTTATACATAAAGGACAGAAAGCCAGACAGATGCTGTTCAAACATGACATTTTTGCACATCTCACTATGGTAAGATACAGAGAGAACAAATGAAAATTATTTGATCAGTTGTCCATCAGATCCACATGATGTTTTATTCCCCATTCTAGTCATTTAAAAGGTCAAATGATTTTTATTTAAAGAAAAGACAGCTAAAGCAGGATGTCAGGAGCTGAGATAAGGAAACCCCTTTCATGTTTGAAAATATAGCTTTATCTTGAAGTTAACTTTCCATTCAAAAATAGGCCAGCTCTGAAGAGAACAAACGATATTTTATTATGTAATGGAAATAAATACAGTTTGTGTATTTTTTTTCAGTAGAAGACAGAAGTATATTTTTTCTACAACATGAGTCTACCGCCTATCATAATAGCTGTAGTTTTATATATAGGTATGTATTTATTTATCTAAATTATCTTTTCATGAATGGCCTTACTTTTTTTGCAAAATGTAGTTAATAGATGATAACTAGACCTGAAGGTCTGACCTGAAGGAAAGACTTTGCTATGGACTAGCATTTTCATCACCGCATTTGAAAATTATACTGTGGAAGAGGAAGTTTCAATAAATCAGACCTAATAAGACCATGACTGAGAAAATTATCTGGACCCCTTTACGAGTAAGTGCATCCAGTTATCAATCACAACTGATCATAACACATTTATTCTGCAGGAAAGTTAACATTTTTTTAGTCTTCTGAACAACTTTATTGGACCCTGACCTCTAAAAAATTGATAGTACGCTGCTAACCCAGGCATTACAGTTCAGTACTGATGTTTCTGGGAATAACAGAAAAAGATGCGAGAAAACATTAACAGTATGGGTACTGAAATATCTGAATTATTGAACACATTCCCAAATTTCATGTTTTGATTAATCAGGGATTACCACAGCTGCCCACAGTGTTGGCAACAAAACATAAACCAATTCGATATTCACCTGGTTCGAAACGCAGACCTGGCCATCTGAAAGGTCTTCCACACATTTTACAAACTGTTGATCATAAACTTACTGTAACTGGACTATTCTAAAGCAATTTTGTTAATTCAGTAAGAAAATATTATCAAATATTTTTCAGGGCAACAAAGATTTCTTTGGATTATTGACTGGCTGCTGGCTTGTTCTGAGATGTCTCTGTGTATTAGTTGCTGAAACATCCTCTTCACCTCACGCTTTTTCTTGCACAGAGCTTTTGCAAGAAAGACAGTAGACTCCATGCAGAGTGATTAGAAGTGAGACATTCAGGAGAGGAAGAGTTCATCTCCTGCATGAGGCATTAATTGTTACCTCCTTTGAAATTCTTCTGGAGATCTGTTTAGGCTGCTTAACAGAAGTCTAACATTAGAATTAAAAGTACACGAATTAATGTAAGTTAATTAACATGCAAACAGAATATTAATGTATCTTGCTAGCTGAAGACTGACAAATGTGACTTCATCTCTTCGAGGTATTAGTATCAGTGATGAGCGCATCATGACCTCAGGACCACAGAGTATGTTAGATACATTTGGACATATATTCTTATCTGAAAGCAGAGTGGTTCTTGGGATTTAACCATTTTTTTCCACAGTGATTCAGTCTTTTCTGATTTAGCTTTATATATAATTCATAGTTCTTTCAGCATTAACGCACTGAATGATGAAGTATATAATGCAGCATATCTATCAATTGAGAAGAGTCTACAGAGTTCTTGGTCACCTATACAGAGGCAATATGATGAATAGAGGTTAATGAAAGGTAGTAGCATTGACAAATTTTGTACCAGATTAGAGCTTGTCCTACAATGTTTGTTTAGGACCTGTATGAATGCAGCCAAAAGTACAAAGAACTGTGCAATTCCTATTTGCACATTTATACTCTTTCCAGATTGTTGTGTTCTAATGACTTCTCATGTCTGAAAGAAATAATTGTATTTTTACTCATTTCCACCAAGCCTGTTATGGTCCTCTATTATGGTTCCAGATAAACTGCTTCCGTTCTATAAAAACATTCTGCAAATATTTGCTAGCATATCACAATAAGTATATCTGGCAATTAGACTCTATGTGAAATTCTCATATACTTTTGAGAGATATCTCTTGCAGACAAAATTTTCTTTATTATAGGAAAAAAATCACAGAAACAATGTTGGAATTATTTTAAAAGTTCTTGAATGATTAACCATGGAGCAATAGTGTCAGATATTATCAACACAGAATCATTAGTAACTATCAATTGGAGAGAATAATTTTGAACCATTCCATCATCTTGAAAAGAAATTTCTATTAACCTTGATAACAAATTCCATCACCTCTTTTAGTTTCCTTTGGGAGGATGTTTTTAGATGAAGAAATAAGCTGTACCTATTTAATGAATTATCCATTATAAATCATTCCCTCAATTCCAGTCATCAAGTCAAACCTTTGTTATCACCTGGGGAAAAATGCATACAATCTGTCAAGCACTCAAAAATCTTTACCACATGAAACCGGAAGGATTCTATTTGTTTTGTCTTAGAAAAGCAAAATGAAACATTTCTATGACAAAAACCATCCAATCTTCTGAACTGCTGAAGCTGAAGTTATGGCCAATGAAAAATGTAGCTAATCCTCTGTTTAGGTTAATACTCTACAGCAGAAAAGACTTATTGAAGTCCCCCAAATTACAAATGTAGTACTCTCTCACAAAAGAATGAAATGGTGACTTTTGAACCATTAGTACTGGTAGCAATGTCCAATTTCTCCTGTTGAAATAAATGGAACCTTTAAAGCAGAGTTTCTGCCTTTTTAATTCAAAATAATCGGAGATTTTCCACCTAGTTCAGATTTTAAACTAGGGCCTAGGCAAATGATTTTGCTGAAATAAATCCAACCCAAAGCTCTATGCAAAACTGAAACAAAACTCTGTAGCTTGCAAAAAATCTGATTTAAAATAATCTGCAAAATCTGTTATTGTTGAGAGGAAAATAAAATTTTTTTTTTGTCATGCAATAAAGTTTGCAAAAAAGCCTAATCTATAAAGCACACAACCGTATTTTGGGGGCTTGAGTTGGTTCAAATAAACCTCCAGACTTTTAGATGCTTATTTAATTGAACCTTTAAACCTTTTGAGATTTGCCCATCTTCAATTTAAAATTCCTCTCTGGAGGAAAGTTATCCAGCTGTAAGCTCTACAAAAGCACACCTGGCAAAACAACATCCGCCTGACAATGACATAGTGAGCCTTAGTAAGGCCTGACATATGTGCACATACAATTGGACCTTATAGCAACAAAGTGTTTTACATGTTAGTGTACACTGGGGAGTCCTGACTCCTGACAGAAAACTATGATGGCTTTTACACTTTAAATTACAGTGAAGCTTTATTCACAGATGGTGCAGGTACAACACGTGCTTTTATACAGATGGCAGGTAAAGGAGGTCATTTCCATAACTGCTTCCTGATTCCCAGCGTTAGTTTTGATGCAGTTGTTGCAATTTGAGATCTGCATTTTCAGTGGGAGTTAGTTGCAGCTGCTGATACGGCACTGACTGGAAGCCTGTGAGCTCTGGTACCAATGCAGAGGCTTCTGTTGACACTTTCGGATGATGAAATATCATTCCCTCTCCTCTCTTCCATCTCTTTCATAAAGCACGGGGCACAGTTTGTTGTGGTTTGGTCAGTTAGGGGAGACAAGACACTGAGTAAGTTAACAGGGTTGCTTTGAGATTAGTCAGCTGGAGAGCTCACAGAGCCATTGCTATGTGCCAAATGGCCACACTTTGAAGATAGGGAAAGTAAATCTTACACGGTCAGGTTCTTGAAAACTATCAAAGGAGCTTTAATTCTGGAGGAAAAAGGATGGATACATAGCCTGTTTTCTTACACTGACCTTTGTTTTAAAATTGTAACACAAATTCCAGGAAATATTCATACTTGGCCAAATGCTGAGAGCAGGACAAGGTCCATCTGACCACTGGCATCTAAGTGCGGGCTGAATAGACGGAAATTTACCTCCTTGTAGGAGATAGGCTTTCATCATATTTTTTTCATGCAGTGTATCCATCTGCATACCCAGACTCAGTCCACTTTCTCAATCTTCCTGAGAGTTTAATGCTTGTGGGAGGAAGGGATAGCATAGCAGAACTTCACTTAGATTTAGAGGACCAGTCATGCTTTCAGAAGAGCAGGCCTGAAATTTTATTTAGGTGGCTTCAGAATACTGGAAGGCAGAATCCATGAGAGTTACTGAAATCCTCTACGTACATCTAATATACCTAATCCAAACCCAGGGTGTCCTCATCCATTTTTAACATTACCCTTTTCTCCCTCTTATTTTGGCATCTGCAGCTCATGGAAATGTTCCTTCATTTCCTGACAACGAGGGGTGCTTGTGCCATAGCATAGGATTAACAGACAATTAGAAGTTTTGTGATCGTTCCAAAAGCAAAGTTATGTAGCCTAGTTATAAGGAAAAATGAGTCAGAAATATTGTTTGCAGAGTTTGCAGCAGGAGGGACAGCAGGTCCTGCTGGGAGGACATAATCAAAATCATTCCCATTTCTAAGCTAGTCTTTTTTACGTTGTCTTTAACTTCTACTTGGGGCATGAAACTGTTAGTGTCTGAAGCCTGCGCTGCACAACATGTAAAATCTGAACCACCTCCTCCAAATCTTTTCCTGTCAAATCTTGTGTTGTGGCACCTTGCTGCCTCTCAGCTCACATCTATACTCTACACTTTTACAAAAGCTGAGGTCAGCTGGTGGGTGAGACCAGGTGTGACTTCAGTTGGGCTGTTGGACAACATTGTCAGCAGAGATGAGGGGCGTGAAGGGGTACAGCTGTCTTCCTAGCAAAGGTGCTGCTCCCAACACTGTGCATTACACTCTCTCCCCTCTTTTCAGTATTCACTGCTACATGCTTTTCAGATGTTGAAAGTTCTGAAATCAGATTTCTTTTCCTGGAAATTGGTGTAAGTATTGAATAGATGCAGGCTAGACTGCATCTGCATCTGGAATCAAATAGCATCTTGGGATCTGACCTTAAAGATCAAGGCCAATTTTTTTAATGAGAACTTAGGCAGTGTCTTACAGCAATACAACTGACTTGTTGGGAGGTTTGTATAACACCTAACAAACTGAATTTCCATCAGGTTATGGTGTTTACGCACTTCAGCAGTGTACCTTTTATTTCATTTAACTGTATTTCATTTAACTCTTTCTCTGCTGAGAAATGTTCTGTTCCATTCTTTTTTTCTTTTTTGACTGGGTAATTTTTTTAAATATTTCAGTAGTAGAACAGAAGTTTTGAAAATAATTAGATTTTTATAAATACTGGAAATAACTAATGGCTTCTGATTAATATTCGATTGTCAAAGACTGAGAGTAAATGTGGCACAATCATAGAGGAACGACCTGGCCAATAGTAAAGCTTCTCTGTTTCAGGAATACAGCCAGATGAAATATTTGTCCATTCTTTCAAGAAGAGTGAAGATTTAAATGACTGTCAACACAACTTCCAGGAGAGGCTATACTTGTTAAGTCATCAGATTAAGGCAGATAATGGAAAGGATACCAGTCAATGTCAGGGGAAAGGAAAGGCTAATAAACTGAGACTGACCATGTAATTCACAGGCTTTGTCCTGACTTTGTTCAATCCAAAGAATGCAAAAGCAGAGGATGGGAACTTCAGGTATGGAGTAGAATCTCTGAGTTTCTACACCCTGGCAGTGCAGGACAGGACATCTTAAGCAGTCCAAAAAGCATCCAGAAGTTGGATAGAATGGTTACACAACATACTGTGAAGGATTACTGGAGACCTTGGCAACAGGCAATTGGCCAGCAGAAAAGAGCTCAACGCTTTGGGCACATGCGTTAATTGTAGGAAGGACAACACGGTTACAAATGTGGGTGGAAATAGCTATCAGTTCACCTTACGTGTCTCTACTTGTACCAGGATCCTCAGCTGAACAAGACCTAAAGACATGCCTTCTCATGCTGATAGCACTGAGATAGCCGATAGCACTCATGGCTGAGACTACAAAAGTTTGCTCTCACCAGTTACTGAAGAGCATACGGGCTGCAATACTGCTGGCTTTGGGGATCTCAATACTTCTTTGTCAAAAGGGATCAAAAGAATTTCAAAAGAACTGAGAAGCTGCTGGGTCTTTTCCAAGCTCGGAAGAAAACAGATGACTGTATGCTATGATTACTCTACTCATGAGACTGCAAAATGAGAAATCTGAATTGATTGGACAGGACTATGTCAATTAAGCATGGAGGGATATATTCGTTATGCTCAACTGTGCATTTAAATTTAAATATTAAACATCAGTACATCAGTAAATCTAGCCTCCAGAATGTTTTAATTAATGTGATTTTAAATAGTACTTATGAGGCTTATATTTTAAAATGTTTCCTGTGTGTGGATTGCAAGATGTTTTTCAGAGATTTCTTTATGGTAATGTTGAGGTCTAATCCTGTATTTTACTTTCTGAAGTACTGTAAAACAATAGAACCCCCGGCTCTGTTTCAGCAAGGAGTTAAGGTGAGGTGTAGAAAAAAAGGGCTGTAATAGCTGTGCATAACATTGCCTCATCACCCCTCCACCAATCCAGTCATACCACTGATATTTCTAGATGGTGTTGCAGCATCTGTGGAACCGTATTCCAGCTGTTCTCAGACTTTCCCATTCCTGGAAGCCTGCCTCTCCCTCAGATCCAACCACAAATGTCCACACAATAGAAATCCAGTCTTCCTCCAAGAGATCCGTCCCAGACTAACCAGAGATTTCACCAGAATGTCTCTGTTATTTTTTCACCCCCGTCTAAGGACCCATGGAATTACAAAGTCAGTTACTAAGGCCTTCAGCACAGGTATGCCCAAGCTGCAGATCAAAAGGATGTCACAACAGCAATAAAACACATTTTAATTACTCACAAAAAACCCCAAAAGAATTGAATGAACACACTTCCTGGTCTGTCTAAAATTTAGGCAACTTGCTTGATGACAATCAGCAGTCCTGTCGCTTTCAAATGTCACCAGCCATCACTTGCTTCTGCATTACTTCAGATTTGAAGTCCCATGTGCCCTTCCTGTGCTCTCTCAGTTTAAAAAAACCTCCCTACCATGCTGTCAAAATACTTAGGAAAACATTCTCAAAATGTGCAAAACTTATGCAGGATATCCCAGATTTTCTTTAAAAAGAAAGAAAAAGGGAAAGGAATAAAGAATGAGGATTTATGTTTCTATCTGCATATGTATCAAATCTACTATACAGAACTCCACTGGATTCTGATTTCCAATAACTGTTAGTAATCTTACATCCTACTTCAGATTTACAACACTGCACACTAAGCTTACCTTTAGGTGGCTCATGAGCACACATACTATAGTGTTTAAATGTGCACATGTTGTATCCTTGTTTGTGCACTCACAATTTTTCTTTTTTTAAAAAAATTAAGCTGCAAAACCCAAAATGTATTCACATAAATAAGTTACTCTAGTCTAGCTGTGGTTTTTTTTGTTTTTGTTTTGGTTTTGGTTTTTTGGCTGAAGAAATCTGGTTTTGCTGAAGGATTTTTTTGCAGGTTTGCTACAAGAGAATTTGATTTAACAAATAGATGCAACATAGCAAAAAGGAAACATGGGATACTGGATACATTAATGTGCACTTGTTACACACAGGATTTTAGGCTTGCTCACCTAAGCAAGCGGGAACAGTTTAGCCTGTACATCTCATTTCTGGGCCATATCTTTCAAGATAGTTTCTAAACTTTCCTGTATTCTAAAATTTTCTTACAGTGCAAATTGTTTTAATTCTTGTTCTTATAAGCTGATTTTCTGATCCTGTTTGAAAAGATGACTGTTCTGTATCTAAAAATAAAAAAGTCAGTTAAGATACTCATTAAATGCTATTGACATGAAATCTGAATATAGTTCCAAGAGTTTAAAGCAAATTATTATAATTCTTATCATTGTAATATAAGGATAAAGACTATGTAGCCCCCATAAAAAGCACAGGGAATCAATCAATTTCTCCATTATCATGATACTAAAAAGCAACCTGAATGAGGCGTGTTAGGATGTGTCATTCTCATTGCTAAAGCAAAGAGTAGAACCAAAGGTGACACTGATAAGGGAATTATTTTGCTATGCAATTAATGCTGATACTCCTTTTTGCAAGAAAACATTGTAGCCAGAAGTTCGCAAAGATTTGTTTTCTTTCCTTAAGAGATTTTTTGGCTAAGTAGAACATCCTTTGTAGCCAGGGTTAAAATAAGGAGTTTAGGCTGAGTTGGAACTGGAATTTTTAGCTTACCCTCAAATAATAGCAAAGATTAAAAACCCCCTTTATTCTAGAAGAAGAAAAGCTGCTTCTATAGCAGTTGTTTTACACCTGATTTATTTCCTGTTTTTCCAGAACATCAGTACTGATATTTAAGACGAAAGTATTACAAAACTATCTGGTCTAGAGAAGAGACATCCAGCATGGCAAGCTGCTTACAATATAACCAAAAGCTTTGTGAAGAAAGAGGGAAGACTGTGTGCAAAGTCTAGGATAAGATATAAAGTTACTGGAAGGATGGCTGAAATTATAATGATAGTCAGAGCTTTCTTTTTGCTTCTTTTTTGTCCAATAATAATCTTTGTCCAAATAGCTTGACAAATGATACTGGGGCAAGTAACAGACAAGCGGATAGAGATATGTGAGTGTTTATGGTTGCTTGCAGAAAAAATGTCTATGCTTTGATTTAAGTTTTATTTGCTGCAGCAGTGCTTTTCTTCATTTCCATGACAATAGCAGAGAAAATAACATCTAAAAACCTCACTTTAAAATCTTTGCATTAGTTTTTATTGGCTTGTACTCTCTAGACGATGTCAAAAAGTAGTGGTTATGTTCTGTGTGGATAATCCAGGATTAGGAAAATTGTGGGAATACTGCCCTATTGTTCATTCATTTCAAAGAAATGAACTTCTCTGTGTAATTCCGGATCTATTTTCATGTCCCAAATGTTTGTGTGCAACTGTTAAAATGAAAGGAGTACAAGGTGGGTGGGAGAAAAGGCATTGGACAGTGTCTCAATAATACATGTTTAGAAAAGGATGAACAACTCCAGTCTGCATGGATGTGGGGCAGCCTGTACGTTCATGACTGAGTCATGAAAAGGACAAGCTGAATAAAGTATCACTAACAGGGAAACAACTCTCAATAGGTCTGGGCAACCAGTGCCTAATTTGTATAAAAATAAAGGAAAATGGAACATATAACTTGCAGAATGTGATAAGGTGTGCTAAGAGATCTTGTCCCTCGTACTCTCCTCATCTTTCTTCGGCAGCACGTAGCCCAGCCCATACGTTACAGTAAGTCTGGAGACTTTGGAGAAAGAGAACTGCTTGATTCGTCTCCAGGTTAGTCCTTATAAAAGACAGTTCCTGTGAGATCAAAAAATCCTTGGGATGTAGGGCTTTAAAATGATTGCTAAAATTATGGTTGTGCCCAGTCAAAATAAAGCCTGTTCTTTGGGATTGGGGAAAACCCCTGCCCTTTAAAGAAGAAGACACAGAATGCAGAATCCTGTATTGCTTTCATCAGCAAGCAGGCTTTGATGCATATTTTTCCTAAATCCAGACCTTAGGTAGCAGAAAATAGTAGAATGTATTTCTACTATTTGGAAGCATTCCATATTTACTTGCAATAGTTGCCCTGGGAGACTCATTAATATTTTAAAGCTTCCTATTAAGTGGAAAATTCACCATACTTTCTTTTTAATAAAATAAACTGTAAGGTGAAAATATTTTCCATTTGTATTCATATAATTACAAATGACTGTCTCAAAAAATTACTCACAATTTGATAGATTATTTTAGTTATATGTCCTTTCACAGGCAGGTAAATGAATAAAGAAAAAAGTGCAATAAAAGCAAACAATAATTATTCATACTGACCTGAGGCTTTTAATGAAATAGAAGAGTGTCTGAAGAAACAGATTTCCTATAGTACTACTTTCTTAAGTATACTAAGGTAATTAGCTTTAAGAGGAGATAATTTCAGTTCACTGAGATTGCTCTTTTAAGTCTTTCTGGGAAATTTGGATTTTCCATTGATAGTAGTTTTAACATGTCACACTGGAGCCAGAGTGAATTAAAGTGAAGAGCTACACAGTCTAAACAAACAGTCCTTTCCATTATCAGAAGCCTGACAACATAACAGCATAAACTATCATCAGTGCAGGAACAATTAAAAGAAATAACAAAACCTCACTGCAATCCATAAACAATATCTGATGGCTTTTATTGTGCTACTATCTTAAGCTGTCTTATTTTCCAATTTAACATGTTGCTTTCCCACCGGTCTGAAGAAAATAAACAAGAAATATTTCCTATTCATCCTTCTGATTAAATGGTGATATAGCATTTTTCAGAAATGCCCCGTGAAAATAACCGACTAAACCCTCAAAAACATCAATCCATAACAGAAAAACTTCAGGTCTTATTCCATTTTTGAAGGACAGATTGGATTATAGAATTTATTTGTTTGTGGGTAAGGATCTTTTAGAAACATTTTATATATTGATAATCCCTACTCTAGTCTATGAGTTACATGTCCATATTCCCTTTTGTACAGATTTGTGTTTTCTTTGTCCCTGCTAATTTTTACCCAAAGACACATAATCCATTCTCTATTTCCTTTTCCTTACTGTTTTGGATGTGCCCCATAGTAATTGACATAAAAATTCTCTTTTCTTATTCTGGGAGTGGATACTCCAATAATTTTGCTGAACTTTGTCTGTGCTGCCTTTGCACATCACTTCTACAACCATCATTTTGTTTCCTCTGTGTCTGCTTTTTAACTAAATAAGGACTATAAGGATCCAGTTACTGTGTGATCTGAGGATCTTCCACTATTTGGCACGGTTATTCTTGTCATAGGATGACCTTATTATGTGTAATTGTAGAAGAAGAATTCACGAACAGAGATTAAGGGTTCTCATGTTGAGCAAACAAGTATTTGACAGTTTCAGGCATTGTCACTTGATCCCCACAGGTATATGCTGCAACCCTCCTGTGAGATGCTCATGCTCCTCTAGAAATCTTGCATTTGACTTGTTTTAGTTCAATGGTAACTTCGGATAACTGGATGATGGACTATAAAGCTTAGCTGCAGGTGTGCATGGCAACACAGCCCAGCACATAGCCCCACTCCCTCTCTGGCTGCTCAGGAACTGCAGACTTGGTTGCAGTGATTTGATCATCAGGCCATGATGACCAAGAGGATGAGGATGTCTCAGCAAAAGGTGATAAAGAGTAGAGGACAACACATATGTTTGACAGAGCCCAGGCAAATGCTATAGCCACTGAACTGCAGTTTCTGTCTCTGATATCCTAGAGAGTAGACACGCATTATTCCTACCATCTTGTTTTACGTAGTCCTTCTGCAGTGCCTTCACCTCAACATCAGTTACAACAGGAATGGGAAAAGCCCTTTCACCTTCTGTTTTTCAGGTGTATGCTGCTATAGATCTTTTCTTGCTTAAGATGTGTTCTTTCCTTGCACCTCTGACAAAGTGCAAGTTAAATAGTAAAGTTGATGGCAATATGTCCGGTGCATCATCATCATGTTCTTTGTACCTGCAAGATAGAAGGCACTTGCAAAGACAGTTCCCTAACTGGACGGTACACAGAAGGAGAAGTTTTTCCGTACATGAGGAGTGTTTAAAGATGACTCTCACATAAAGAGTGAGCCTATGGTTCTCCACACGAAGTCCACCAGCTTGACACTGCAGATAAGAAAGAATGTTAGATCTCTTCTTGTATCACCTTGTCCTCTCCCAGCTTCAGTGTTAAGATATGCTGTTTTCATAGATGTTATTTGTTGATCACATAAGCATGGTCAAATTCAGCTCTGGAAAATGTCTTAAGAATTTAGACCGAAGGTTGCAGAAACCTAACTAGGAATGATGTGGAGAATGAGAAATCACAGAATATGAATTTCTAGTTCAGGATAGGAATGCTGTTCGCAAAACTGGCTGGCCTGAAACAGAGCCTTAAAGCATTGGTGCCTAGGTTTTTTCAAAGCACCAGCACTAAAGAGGCAGAATTTAGTCTTCGTTAATCTATTTTTAATCGTGGTTTTTCACTTATAATGTTAAGGATCTGTTTCAGTGTTTTCTCATTTTGATTCCTTATTTTTCACATTGCATTAGTCAACTACCTATACCTGCAAGAAATTAATTTTTACATATTCTAACGAAAAACATCATTTAGAAAGGAAAATTCAGAGATGAAGTGTCTTTTATAATGCCTAAGGAACAACAAGCTCTTCAGTATTTCCTTGGGGTTTTTTTGTCTCTATTGAAAACATTGTACGCAACATTAAGCCAGAAGTTAGTTGTGTATTGTTATGGTTCTATACCAACCATGGCAGTCATTTTTAAAAGAGACAATTAAAATATTAAAAGCCTAAGTAAGTTAGGCACCTACTTCCCATTTTAGAATGACCAGACTACTAGGAGCAAACATTTTACCTGAACTCCTAAAATCAGGACCAGATGCCTTTCTAAATACTATACTGTAACTCAACCATATTTTTATTGGATACAATATGGGAATTACAGGGTGAAATTCCATGGTTTCTGTTATGTAAGAAGTCAGACTAGATGATGGTGTGATCACTTATGTCACTAAAATCACTGAATAACTTAAGATGTAATTCCATCTTATTAGCTCATATTTCACTTACTTGGTTCTTGCAGTGTCATAATCCTACTTGATCTCCAGCCACTGAAGTAGGTTCTAGGGAAAACTTTGCAGGCCATATATGGATTTTTATTGTAATATACAGGAAAAAACCTCAAAAATCTTGGGAATCGTTCCTGTGGCATTTCCATCATGCTTTATACGCTTGTTTCACTTCAGGAGCAAGCTGAAGAGAATGCATCTTTGTTTCTGCATTCACTTTACTATTGTTACCGCCAGGCAATAAGCTGAGGAATTTGTGGTGGGTTCATGCCTTAAGCATAAACTTTATCATCAAAATCAAAATACAGATAAGAAGAAATAAAATCTATTTCTGAAATAGGACTTCCCATGAATTCACAATTTATAATGCCTACTGAGAATCAGAAGCTTTCCTCATATCCTCAAATACACTTCTGATGGGATTAAAAAATTTTCTTCCTAGCTGCAAAAATCTCTTCTCCTTTTCATTGGTTTAACATTCTAAAAGTGTATTATTTAAAAGAGTCCAAGTGGTGTTGAAATTCTTGAAGAACTCTAATGTCATTAAACCCCCTGCACGTTTAAATCAGATTCAACTATAAAATGAGTTTAAGCAAGCTTTTGTATTGCTAGGCAATATTATTTGAATGGAAGAAAACTGGAGATCGGTTCTATCTAATGCAATGCTCAAGAACCAGAAAACCATCACTGCTCTACCAAAAAGCAACCCATAGCAATCAATATCCGTGGGAAATGGAACAAAACTAAACACGATGTTTTCCTTCAGGTCTGCGAAGTCATTAGAAAACTCTAGTACCCTCTGCTGGCCAAGCCATAAATCAGTAGCCCGGAGCAGCAGACATTCATTCCCACGCGTGCTGACATGCAAGCGAGTGGGCAGCTTGGGAGCAGAAGCCACGTTGACTTGCATCTTGTTACAAGAGAGAAAAAAAAACCAAATAAAAAACCAACCCACAAGGCAATGTATAAGAAAGAGTTAGCTGGGAAAAGGTTTCAAACTACTAGGAGAGTACAACAAAAAGGGAAAACACCAACATATTTAAAGCTATGAGTTTTAGAGGATTTTTAAAATATTAAGCCTCTACCTAAGGATGCTACCTTTTTAGAGTATGTTTTAACAGTGCTATAAAATCACTGCAGACACGCTCGTGCCATCTCTCTTATCATTCAGATTGGGAATCACCATTGCTAAACGGAGGATTGTGGCATGTCTAGTACACTGCTTTAACATCCAAAAAATGCATATGCATATTTCTTTGAAGTGGAGCACTATCTTCTGTTGCAGAGGTACTCACTTTTATAAAGAAATCAGTGAAATGAAAACTTTGTTTTATCCATTTAAAATAATGTGTATTTGGTGCATTACAGTTCATGAGGTTAAAGAGGTAAATGGTTTCATGTATACTATAGGCCTCGGCTAAAAAGAGGACAATAATGATGAGCCAGATGAACCACCTTTGCAGAGGTGGAAAGTAACTAGTTAGAATAGTTAATCTTTTGAGACACATCCCTGGCATTAAGTGGATTCTTCTCATTCAGCTGAAGGCTCAACAGCTGGATTCTGTCATCCCTGACTGGGGCGTTCTTGTTAGTATAGGATGACCTCTGGAGCACTAACACAGATAATACTGGCACCTCTTTCCACTCTAATCAACTACCAGTCTGAGCAATTCTACAGGAGATGGGGGCATTAAGGCCATATCATTCTAAACAAAATTCAGTGATGGTAGCAGAGTATTGTGACAGCAAAAGACAGATTCTACCTTTCTCACCAAAGGTTTTTAATGCTAAATTCGGAGAATGGTTCTTAAAAATAACACAGCTTCATATTTTCTCCCTTTTCTTAAAGTCATGTTTTGCAAAACCAAACAGTTTGTGTCATGTATGTCTGAGCGAAAACTCTCGCAGTTTTACTGCCGTATATAAAACTGTTCATTGCAACCACATGTAGTTAATGTACTCTCTCTTCATCTCTTTCCACATAGATTAGAACTGGCAGGAAAATGAAAGATTTCTGGGCGTTTAGCTGGAATGTGGAAGACTCAGGTACAAGTTACTGTTCTGTTGTGTCCTGTCCCATTCTGTTCTGGAGCAGCCATTGAACGAGTATCTCCCGGATCTGAACTGACTACTCTTGTGGCTGGACCAGGTGCTGTTTTGGTGAGGTGATGGAGCTCTTATATTTTGACCATTTTCAAAGAAACTTCATCAAAAACTGACCACTTCCCATGATGTACATCAACTTTCACTGAAAATATTTCCTATTGTAACGTTATTGGTCATGGCTAATATAGCTAGATATAGATGAAACAAAAAGGGCAGCAAAGCTTTCAGTAGTTATGAAAGAATAAAATAAAGGCAGCTAACTAAATTAAAAAGGATTTATATGAACTGGTGCACATCATACAACCTATAATATGCTAATTTTATAGGTAGTAACACTTCTGTTTATCCTTTATCCTTTTATCATTTATACGTGTTTTGTTAGAAAATAATCAAAATCCACACTGTCAACTAATTTGGGCTCACAATTCTAAAACAGGCTTAGTTCGAGTTTTCGAGTGCTCTCGGCCTTTTATACCATTTAGTTCTCTGGATCCTTGGAGTCCTGCAGTGTTGCTACAATGCCTTGCGCCTGGACAACATAGAGGCACTGGCTTTCGTTGGGTTTAAGAATGGCTTCAGTTGTGTTTGAGAGTGTTCACCTCTCAAATTCAGGTCCTACTGTTGAAATCACAACAGAAATACATGTCTGCATCTGAGACAAGAGTGTTTACATTTACTTTACTGTTAGCGGAGAGAAATAGGGTGTCATTTATCCCCCAAGATAAATATTAGTTAGTTGAGAAATCCTGCATTTGATTTTTCCTACCAAATGAGAAATGTACAATGATCAGCTGTGAAAAATTTGGAGTGTTGACTTGTCCTTCATGTCAGAGATGGGAATAAAACCCAGTTCTCAAGCGTAGCTTTGCTTAATTTGAGTATGGATTGTGTTCCACTCTATTGACAATTTTATATGACAACACCAGCTTTACTTGTTATACAGCTGTGATTCTCTGTTGAGAGGCAAATACATTGTTCAGGCTGTGAGTCAGGAGTGCAGAGTGTCCATGCAATTGAGGACTATGCCATAAAAAACACAGCTATGGAGGTCAAATGTGGTGTTTCTTTAATGTGGGTGCAATGTTGTAGAACTGGGAACGTTGTGTAATTTTTCAAGCTTTTAAAATAGCACAGAACTTTAATCCCTGCCTGATCCTTCAGAAGTTCATCAAAACTAGTGGACTCCCTTAGTAATGTAAAATAGTCCTTTATCCTTCAAACTAACCGTGGCAGTTGGAGGGTGGGTGTCATCCTGTTTATGATTCACTAAAGCAGGCTTCTTGAAGCTTTAGTTTTCATAGATTTTGGTAGAAAGTAAAGGAATTTCCAAGTTCATGAACTCAAATGGTTTTACAGTGAAACTTGTTTTTCGAGGACGGGAGGGGAGTGAAGAGAGGAAGAGAGTGCGTTTCTAATGCAACTTTCAGTAAAAAGGTACAAACGTTAACAAAAACTATGAGTTTTCTATTTCACCTAAAAAAAAAAAAAGAGAAAATCTCATCTCTGTGGTAACAACTAGTAACTTGTTGCTTTAGACAATTACTGGGCCTTCAGTTTCAGTCCCTTATTTGCCTGATACGTATAATGTATAAGTAATCTTGATTTCCCGTATCCATATGAGTTTTCTTGCTGCAAAAAATTCTTGTTATTCCTGTAAGTTTTTTCCAAATAAGCATTTAAAGTACTAGTACAAATAAGATAAAATTCAAACCTATCACAACTTCCACAGCCTTCCCACTCTGCTGCTTAGAAAGATCAGGTTTCAATTGCAGATAGATACTCTGGGGCATGTAAGTTGGTGATTATCAATTTTTTACCACTGGGGTCCCTGATTTCACTCATCTCTTTCTATCCGTGATTGCCTCTACTGTTCCTATTTCTTCTGTTAACACCCTCTGAGTGGTTTCTTCTTTCAAATGTTCCCTCAAGCCCGTCCAATGCACATTTTCCTGGTTGAACACTATCAGCAGGGGGAGCATCAACAGCACAGGAGACTCTCCCACAAGGGCTAGTTGGTCTTCATGGGAGCAACAGTGACAGACCTGCTGAATTTGAAAGACTGAAATTTGGCCACTATATAAATATATATATATATCTCAAAGACAGTTCCATGCTGAAAAGTGATAAGTCATATGTAAAAGACAGGGAGTTCTTTATATTTAGATGGAAAGGAAAAGACCCCAATCTATATACCAGTTAGGGTTACCATAAAAAAAGACAGTGTAGGAAATGTAGGATAGTTATTGTTTATTTATTTATTTTAGATACTAACTTTTTGTTGCATTATTGTTCAGGGACTCTCTAGAGAGTGAGTTTGTTCTTTGCTGGTGAATTTAAGGCTAATAAATTATGATGATGGTGACAAAATAAAAAAATAAACCAATTTTGAATATGCTGGCATTAAAAGAAAGTAATTTGGTTAATCTGCACTGCCTGGACATGTTGTATCACTGGCTGATTCTTTCTTTTAGTGAGTCATTGTTTCCCGGTAAACGTTGATTACCCCTCCATCTGCAATTGTGAAAATTTCATCTAAACTAGGCTGTTGCAATCAGTGCAAACATCAATATATCATCAGCCTAAAGGAAAAAGGTGCACCCTGGATTCTATCTTAAGAATCCAGCATTATCGTAAATAACACAATATGTGAATACTTCTATAAAACTATCATACAATATTTTGACATACTCAGTGAGGGATGCTAGCAACTTTTATATGCAAAAAAAGCAAGCAAAATTAGCTGTAAGGTTGTTACAAGGAGATGTATTTAAAGGGTGGCTGCAGAGAAAATGGAGACTCCCTTTTTACAAGGTGCCACATGGAAAAGATGTGGGATAATGGTACAAGTTACTCCTGGGGTCATTCTGATTGGACACAAGAAAAAATTTTTTGCAATGAGATCAATCAGCCATTGCCACAATCTTCCAGAGAAGTGGTGAAGTCTCCAACACTGGACACTTTTAAGACTTGTCTGGGCAGGGCACTGGGCCATGTTGTCTAGATTGTGCTTTTGACAAGAAACATTGCACCAGATAATCTTCCTTCCACCACTAGCAGGTTCCTTCCACCTGCTAAGATTCAGTGAAGGAGGCAAATGTTTGAACTACTTTTATACACAGAAGTTGGGACAAAATAAATTTAAAGACTAAATTAACTCTGACTATTCAAGAGAAGAACTAAACACCAGATACAAACAAGCTTTTAAGATCTCCAACCAGAGAGGAGTATGGAGATGCCAGATTTTCTGAAGTGGTGTTACTTGGTTGAATAGGCTTGTACTAGGGTTTGCCCATCTGTTGGCTGGAGTGAGCAATCTGTCAGTCAGTTCATGACCATAGCTGTTTAGGAGTCACAGACAAAACATCCCTGTGACTGAATTCTCTGGAGAGCCTGTGGAGGTAGGCATTTTCTGAATGCATTTGACTCACACCAGCTATACTACATTCAGCCACAGTGAGTTTTTTTGCAGAGGAAAATATGGTGATATATGTTGTGGTGATGGTGGTGTATATTTTTGTTATTGCCTAGTGGTTAGAGTACTCTTCTACATTTAATTTCTCCTTAAGATTGTGGGACTTTCACTCTGCCACCCCCAGAAGAGGGCTTGTCCAAGCTAAGGAAACATGGTGGTACAGTCTTCTCAGATGAACAGTGAATGTTCAGGACCAAGATCAGGGACAGATCAGAAGAGGACTGGCATTAGGACTTGCAGCTGGTACAGCCTCGCTCCTTCTCTGGAAGAGATGGAAAGACCCCTCCTTCATTACCATGATTGTTTCTGGTTCCCTGTGGCTAGAACCAGACAAGGGTCCCTGAGGTCTGGCATTGCCAATGCAGGTTGTGCGAATGAGATTGTTGGCTGAAGTAGGTAAACGTCTTCTTGGCCTATGCAGAAGCATAGAAGGATACAGTGATATAAGGTCACATAGGAAGACTTTGGCAAAGCAAGGCCTTTTTCTCAAGTTCTAAACCCTTACTGAGCTGATCCTTTTTCTTCTCTGCCTGTCCTTGTTGTTTTGCTAGCAAATGTTGTAAAGTTGTGATTATCTTTTTCTTCTGGGCTGTTCTTCTAGCACATGTGTGTGTCTTTGGTTCTGCAAGTCAAATAAATACATTTTTACACCAGCAAGCCAATTGGTATATGTAGTATTCCTATATTTAAAAATGTCTTTGAAGACTCATCCAAAGCTCACTGAAGCCAATGTCATCTTTGTTTAATTTCAATGGAATATGTTTCAGGGTGTGGATGAAAAGAGAAACGGTGGCCTGCTTCTGCATTGAGAATTAAAGAAAGCATCCTTGGCAGTGAAGAACATAATATGCTTGTAGAAGTAATGAAAGCATCTGGGATCATGAAGACTTCACAGATATGGCTCAGTTTCACACTTTGAAGTGTGCACTATTGTCTGAAAAAGTACCCATCTGAACAAAACTTTAACATAGAGGTATCTTCTCTGAAGAGATTTTTTTTCACCAAATTTCTTTATATTTTGAATTCGGCAAGACTGGAGAGAAAATGTATTTCACCATTTAAAATAGATTTAGAAGAATGAAATCTTCTAATTTCAGCAAAGCAAGTGAAAATAACTGCCTGTATTTTGCTTTAGATGGCAAAGTTCTCATTATTCTTCGAATCATAGAATAGTTTGGGTTAGAATGGACCTTTAAAGGTCATCTAGTCCAACCTACCCCGCAATGAACAGGGACATCTTCAACTAGATCAGGTTGCTCAGAGCCCCATCCAGCCCGACCTTGAATACTTCCATGATGGGGCTTCCATCACGTCCCTGGGCAACATGTTCCTGTGTTTCACCACCTGCACTGTAAAAAATTTCCTCCTTGTATCTAATCCAAAGCTCCCCTCTTTTAGTTTAAATCCATTACCCCTTGTCCTGCTGCAACAGCCCCGCTAAAAAGACTGTCCTTATCTTATAGGCATCCTCTAAGTACTGAAAGGCCACAGTAAAGTCTCCCTGGAGCCTTCTCTTCTCCAGGCTGAACAACTCCAATTCTCTCAGCCTGTCCTCATAGCAGAGGTGCTCCGTCCCTTTTGTCATTTTTGTGGCCCTCCTCTGGGCCCGCTCCAACAGATTCATGTCTTTCCTGTGCTGAGGGCTCCAGAGCTGGACATGGTACTCCAGGGAAGATCTCACCAGAGTGGAGCAGAGGGACAGAATCTCTTCCCCGACCTGCTGGCCACACTTCTTTAGATGCAGCCCAGGATACGGTTGGCTTTCTGGGCTGCAAGTGCACAGTGCCAGCTCATGTTCAACTTTTCATTCACTAGTACCTTCTCTGCAGGGCTGCTCTCAATCCCGTCCTCCCCCAGCCTGTATTGATACCAGGCATTGCCCCAACCCAGCTGCAGGACCTTATGCTTGGCCTTGTTGAACCTCATGAGAGTCGCACGGGCCCACTTCTCCAGTTTGTCCAGGTCTCCCTGGATGGCATCACATCAATTTTAAAAGATTGTTTTCAAGTTTAACAAAGCCACAGCAGACTTGTTGAACTCAAATAATAAAAAAAATTTTAAAGTTCCCTGGACAGATTTGCTACTAATTCTAGCAACACTGTGTCCTGTTAATTAAACAGAATGATTGAACAATTAGGAAGTTTTCATGGGTAAAATTTTGGATTTTTTTAGCATAGAAATGGAGAAAAAACTGCTGTGTTTTATTGCAATAGTAGCAAGAAAAAAAGCACTATTTGTCTAATTTTTATTGTTGAGACTGTTGATTATTTTCTAAAAAAACCTTACAGAGATGGTTATTTTCTTAAATTGTTTTTTTATTGATCTGGGAAAATGAGTTTCTGACAAAAAAAAAAATTAAATGAAAAGAAGAAAGAGATAGTCCCCATTTCAATTTTAGAAAAAATAAAAAAATAAATAAAAGGGGATTTTAATGTCAAAATACCTTAATTTCTAAATTTCATTTGCTGGAAGTTATAATACAAGAAATCAAACTGTTTTGATTTAACCTTAAACAATTTTTCCCGGGAAGGGAGAAAAATGTGCTCCGCTCTGGAGAGCAAATGCATGAAAGGCAACATTGAAGTATGCTCACTAAACCCACAAACTTTTCAGCTGCTGGCAGTAGTTTGCTCCTGATAAATACAAGATGACTCCATTGCACTGAGTGCAGTAGTGCTGTGAGACTCCAGAACCAGTTCTGAACTGCAGTGAGATGTTTGCTGAAGGGATGTGAAGGCAAAATTACTGGTTTTCTTGCAAGCTTTCAGTGCCATCTGAAGTCAGTGATGTTGCAGAATCATCTCTCATTGAACTGCACTCTATTTCCACTGTAAATCTGCATAACAAGACAACAGAAGCTGTAAGAGAAAGAAAGAAAATTGGTTTCTTGTAAAATAGAAACTTCTCTCAAAGCTTTGTGCTATCTTCATAACAAAAGCCCAAACTTCAGCATCTTTCTTGATGGTGAAGACTTTTGAATATCTTTCAGCTTCTCAATCACCCATCCATCTCAGCAATCACCCTATTGTTACTGAGGAAATACCCTTCTAGAAGACTATTAGGAAGTACATTTCAGTGATTATTTTATAAGGAATAATGACCACTTTGTTTCATTAGTAGCTTTCTGGTTCTAATCAGGCATTTATTTTTCACATTCACCAACCAAGGATGTACAGCATATGTTAAGGGAAATGTGTGTGTACCATATGGCTAAGAAGAATAAATGTTATATAAAATGGAGAGAGTGAAAGAGGAAGAGTGAGGTAATATGAATAATGACTAATGAATTCAGCCACATTATATTTATCGTTAAGGAGCTGCAAAGACAAAGGAATATGATGGAGAGCACATGGATTTTAAATCCTGCTGACTGACTTTTATTTTTAATATTCCAAGTTGCACTTCCTTTTCCCTCACCCAGATCAGATGACTCCGTAGTCCTGAAATTACAAAGACAGAAGGCTTAATTCTTGAATATAGTTGTAGTGTCTAGGTCCAGCTTCAGCAGAGGTAAAGCACATTAAACTCAGATGTATGAAACTGGAATCACCGCTAAGCCAGACCTAAGATCTGTTGCATTGGGGTAGGATTTCTGTATTACAAAACTGAACTCCAACAATTTCTGAGCACCAAAACCACATACTCTGTCTTACATTTAAAAAATGTAGGCTCCAAAATAATTTAAAGATTTCTTTTAGATTGTGGCTGGACTTCAGAACGTGTATTTTCCCATTGCTCTGATAATTTGCTGTTAAGGTTTGATGTCAGGAAGCATCTTGTGTTCTAATCACTAGAATGAAGGGCTGAAATAAAAATGGTTTGATTTCCTACCAAGAATCACAGTTTTTACGAGGTGTTCTGGAAACAAAATTTCTTGTTGGATGATAGCTTGAAATATACACGGCTCATTTTGAACCATAATTTAGCACAAATTATTACCTGATATTACACCTACCTTGCTGTTCTTTGGAGTTTGACCGACACTATTGTCAAAATCCCACGTATCATCAATATCAATATCAATAGCGAAATGTGCATTTGCCTGGGAATTGCCTGAATTCCTACGAATATAAATGTGAGGAAATGATCAGAGCATAAACTGATGCAGAGTTATCTGCTTTAATCAGCACACAGCCTCATCTTAATAATGCCACTTTTCACAGAAGTGCTAATTATTTGGAAAGCTGAAGATGCTAAATTCTCACACTTTTGCCTTTAGGTTGTGCGTTATATGGTCATGGTTGCACATCATATACTGTCTATAAACTTGCTTATATAGATTACATCTTCTGATTGTTATAGCTACAGTTTATTTAATAGCAATATCTAAAACCCGTGCTCATTAGTATCCTAACCTGTGTCTCTCCCTTAAGAAGCATATTATCATGGCTGGCAATATCAATATTCTTAATTAAAATAATTGTAAGTAAAACACCTCTGCCCTGATTTTATGATTTAAAGGAGGTTTCTGAGAACCTTACAGTTCTTAATATGCAATTTAGGATCAGCTAAACATACACAAGACCTTACTTACTGCAGAATCAGGGTAATAGGTGTATAAATCTGTATTAGTTTGTCTTTTCAACTTTTGTTTAGAGTATACCTGATAAATTTATTGGTTGACTGTGCTTCAGTAGTCTTATTCCCTGTGGTGATTTCCCAAAGTCTGTAAGCAGGAATACACCCTTACTGCTGCAAAAGATTATGACATCATGGATGTTAAAAAGAGAATGAATGATGTGGTTAGCCATGCATTCAATATATTACTAGAGAGGGGGTTATATGGAAACATGGCCTTTCTGTCAGGTAGAATGAATGAGATATATAATTTGTTTTGTCCTTAAAAGAACAAGGGAAAGGAGATAATCTGTCTTAATAAGGGCATGCTTAGAGTATCAACCAACTAGAAAGTAATATATTTTTAAACATCCGTATGTGATCCCCTTATTAAATTAGGATGGTGAGCTAAATTTAAGGTATCAATATATAAATCAGTCAGTCAGTTAAATTAGCCAGTTTTATACTGATAAATGGGAGTTAATAAAGCAATTACTTCTTTCTGAACCATAAGGCTCTAGTTTCCAGACAAGTAGTATGAGTTATGGATTACTGACATAATTTACAAGTTTTCATTTTCGTGACTTATACCCTCGATTTCTGAGGAATTAGTCCTTTATTTTAGTAAAGGCACAATCAAACAGCATTTGTGTAACATTAAGGTTGGGGCAAAGTAACAAAACTCTCTGACTTCTCACTTTATGGTGACACTGCTTCTTACTCTAGCTGCTGCTGTTCATAACATACAGCGACGGAATTGTTGCCTAAGTATTGAAGGTCACGACTTTTCAATGTGTGTGTCATGACCTATGTTCTATACCTGCAAAGTTTTGGCTTTTCTTTATCTTATTTTTGTAAGCATGCACCAGCAGCAGACAGTTCTGCACCTAAGTTGGCCGTTTGCTGAGAAGGAGGTGGTATTAAAACTTGTCAGTGCATTGCCACATAACCTTCACATTTCTGTTTTTATGAGGCTCAACTATGTATAGGTTGATGTCATTAAGGGGTTGGAAATTATTTCAGTGTAAGCAAGGTCAAGTTTATATAGGGTGTGCCGTAAATAAATACTCATTTTCATTTTTCACACACCTTTCTCCTTTTAATGCTTAATGTCTGGTATTTATCTTATTATTCTGCTCAGACAGAAATGACCACACAAGTCCTGAAGAGCTGCGCAAACTAGCTGAAGTCAGGCAGAGTTTTACTAAAGCCCAATTGGTTACTTCGATAGCTGTTCTAAAATTCTAGAAAGAGGTAGTCATTTTCAGATTATACTTTTTATTATCCTCTGCTGTGTTACTGGTTAGAAGCACAGTTACATCAATGCTAATTAACTATTATGAAAGAGAATAATAAAAACATTTCAGGAAGCCTGCATTTCAGGAAGTCTGTCTGTGAAGTTCAGTTCATTTAGTGTTTCAAAACCCAAACCCCCAATCTATTAAAAAATCTATAAAAAAATATTCTGATTGAAAATTACAGATTTCTCAAGAAAAATATATTTGTTTGGGAAGCCACAAGCAGAAAGCTAAGAAATCAAACCTGGCTGTGTAGGGCCTGAGACATTCCAGATTAAGGGAATGAATAAGAATGTAAACAAAAAAGTGAGGCAGAATTAAGGGAACCAACAGCCTGTTGAAGCAGAATTCTCATGGGGGAAAAAAACCAAACCACAACCAGCAAGATCTATGTGGCCAAGGGTAGGATTACCCTTGGCCCGAATATCAGAGTTCATTTTACAGACTGGAAGAATTCTGTTGAAAGAATATCTTTAGTCTCCTTATTTGCCTTTGTTATATTTACCTTGCAGGCAATCCAGGAACTGGATTTAGCACTAAGCAGGGGATGAACCATTTGAGAGATTGGCTTCCATCTCCCCAACATGTATCCATTCAAATATCAACAGTTCATAGATAGGCAAGGCTCCTGGAATCTGTCTTTCCTAATGACATGACCAATTCTGTGGTGAAATGTGGAGCCAGTGAACTTAGCCACTCACTGTAAATGAATTATTTTTCATTAATAAAAGGAACTTTCTCATGACAAGAATTTCAGGTTTTCCCATTGAAATGCATTAAAACACTCTGAAATACTTACCCCAAAATCGTTATACACCAGTATATGCACAGTGCATTATATATTTTAAAGTTCATGGAGTCCAAGCTTCAAATATTAATGATTCAAACAATAACTTGTGACAGAGATAGTCAGGTGGTGATCTCCCTGGTATGTGTTTGAGACCAAGTATGGTTTTCAGATGTCAAACTGTATAAAAATGCTTCTAAGGAAATATCATAATGGGTTTTCTGTAATTTTACCAAAAGTTACCCTCAAGCCTTGTGTAATTGGATAATATCTGTTACGTCAAACAGCTTCCACCAGAGCAATTTGGCCTGCACTACTGGCATTAATATTATCATAAGATGATCAATAAGTCTGCCAGTAATGTTGGTGTTATGTATCATCTGAACCACATGTCTGGCTAACAGAAAAGTAAATGGATTTAAATGAATCATAAACTAACCAAACACTATCGAACAGCATATATTCTTAATAAAATACTAAAGCCTCTTAATAAACTTAATTAAAAACGCTAGTGTTCGGTAGAACTAACAGAAACTGATTAAACTGACTAAACTATTCCAGCAATCACACAGGAGCAGCCAAACTGCTTCCATTTACACATCTTTCTTTTTGGTCCTAACAGAAAAGAAATTTACTAATCATTTAAAAGAAATGAAATTTTGACAGAACTTAATTTTTCCCTTCAGTCACCTACAATTTTATGGGATTTTAGATAATACAATTTCCCTTAATACACCTTCCAGGATGCTAAAGAAAAGCTGTTTGTTTACGGTATACAGAGCAACGCCAGATCTGTCTGGTCTGGAGGCAAGCTTTTCCAAACTTTTGATCTGTAAGCTCTGGTTTCCAGAACGTTGAGATCCACGTTAAAAAGGAATCTGGTGTACAGTCTGTTCATTCCATCACCACAGTTATAAAACAGAACCAGAAAAAGAACACATTCTGATAAGGGATGATTGAAGGTACGGAATAACTACTGTACGAACAGTGACCAAAAGGACAGTGGTCTGATAGAGGAGGTATTACAAAATCAAAAAGAATGTGTAAGAGGTGAATATGCTTATTTACCTTTTCTTCACACAAGAAGTCACTCCATGAAAACAGCGACAACAGACCTTGTTTCTCTCCCTATATAACTAAATGCTGGTCACAGAGTACTATGGTATGAGTTGTTAGCTGTGGAATGGTACAGGAGGCAAAAAATACAGAAGTATTTGGATTCAAATGGTACTGAAATAGTTCTTGGAAAATAGATCCATCAATGACTTTTAAATATGTAGGAAACCGCTCAGTGATTGCTTAAAGTTGAGAGATTACATCAGATTGTTCTGTACATGGTTTTTATATCCGTACATGACCACATCTGGGTGCAGAATTCTGGGCTATACAGACCTTAGTACTGGCTTTGAATTGCTATTACACTGTCAGGGTCCATGGCTCTTTTGACATGCTTAACTGTCAAGGACTTAAGGAAAGGAAAAATTCTCATACATTATGACTGATTTTTACCCCATCTCGCTAAACAGCCCTCCAGACTAGGTCTTCTTCGTACTCTGCCAGGCTTCCTTCCTTTCCTCCATTTCCTTCTTGTCTCATACACCCTTTTTATCATTCTTATTAGGACAGCATTGCAGAAGGAAAGAACCTAACTCCTGTGTGTTGAATTTTGATATTCTGTATGGCCATGTCTGTGCTCTATAGACAGTAAGTTTTTCTTCAGCATGACTGTTGAGTGTCAGGCTTGAACTAGATGATTGAGTCTTACTCTCTTCAAACCCTGAAACTTTGTCTGAACACATTCTGAACTCTCTTGTTACAAAAGTGGAGTGTCCTACCAAATCAAAAACCAGCAAATAAAGGAAATACATATAATACTCTGTTTAACAATTTACCATTGTATTAGCTGAAGCCACCAGCATAATATTTTATTTTAAACTATTTTTTAAACATTTATATGAGTAAAAGAAGCCCTAATAGAGAGTGAATTCAAAAGTGCACAGCCTTGCCTAGTATTTACTTCCATGCTAGGTGTTTGCTATTTATACAATTAGAATAGTTCATTGGATGAAAGTACAGCTTGTGAGAATACTGAAAAGGTGATTGTTGTCAGAGCTGTGAATTGGTATTCATCTTAAAGACAAGCTACATCAACATAAAACTTCATGAGCCTTTTGATATATCTAAACAGGAAAAAAATATTAGAAGAGGAAAAATACACCCACTCTGTAATTTTGATCCTGATTTCTAACATAAAGGCAGAGCTGATTCGGATCTCCAGGTCACGATGACAGTCAGGCAGAGGCCTCAGATACTTGTTGTTATCTATATCTATGTCTATCTCCTGTATAGAGAGAATTCAGCAGCTATGCTCCTCTACTTGACCAGATAAGAACTACATTTTCATATCTAATTGTTCAGAGTTAGATTAGCTGTTTATATTTAACTCTCTCATTCTATTTAGCACGGAGAGCAACGGTTCTAAATGACCACATGACCATGACAGTTAACGTAAGCAAAAACTGAAATGCTTTTGGCTTTGAAAAAAAAAGAAAGTTGGATCAAATTCAGGCTGTGTGCACTTAACATTCTCCAAAATGTTGCAGATGTGTTGATTTTGATAAATGGTTCCAGCTCTGAAGCCGCAATGCAATACTTGTAAATTCCTTTGAGATGATTAGGCTGGTAGTTTAGCATCTATCATTTGAGATAGACTAGCATGATAATGATACAAATAACTCATCACGCATCCCTGCTTTTACTGTTTCTCTGGTATAGCTGATACCACTGATATTCTGTTGCTCATCCTGGTGAACCTGATGGAATATTTTTTGGTTAAAAGAAGGAAAAAATCATTTTCAAAGGAGCCTTAATCTAAGGGAATAAATACTTAATTCTCTTGTACATGTTAAAGTACCCAGTCAGAGGGCTGTTTTCTGATTTTAGTTTGTATTTATGTCTCTGAGGTTGTATTCTTAGATCTCATACCAGGAAAAACTGCAGAAAAACTTCCTAGGCTGCAAAGACATAATGGAAAATAACCTTATACTCATTCTTTGTTTGGATTACCATGAGACATTTTGTAATGACAAACCTAATGAAAACCATTTTGCATGGTTTCATTCACTCCCTGGAGAAGCTTGGTTGTCTCTTGTATTGGCTCTGCTACGTCGTTGCTCTCCGAGGAGCTCATTGGCCAGTGTGCAGAGATGCCCTTCCATCTGGAGGCAACACTTTTGAGCACATGGCTGTACAGGCCAGGCAGGTGCCGGCAAGGTGGAGGAGCTCAGAGGGGTTTTCCTTCTGCATGCCTATAGTGGACCCTCAGGTCCTGCTCTCATCAGTTTTGCTGAATCTCCACTCTCCAGGGAAGATTTGTATTCTCTTGACATGGAAGAGTTAAACGAGGGGGAAAAATACTTTTACACAGCCTGTAAAAGTCACGTTTTGCTGGCAAACAGCAGCAAACTTGCTAGGCTTTCTTCATTAGAGCCTTGCCATTTAAGCTATCAGCGTCGTTTTGTGAGGACATCAAACATGTGTACACCAGATGCCTGCAACGTAGAGCAGCACTAAGGACCTGACTCAACTTAACAATAATCTGTGGACAGCGGGTGTGAACCTGAGCTGGGCCAACACCTCATCAGACTGCATGGCTAATTGATTTCAAAATTAGAGCTGGTATTTCTGAACAATAATCTTAAAAGGCAGCAATAAAATACATCAGAATCCTTTGAGCTAGCCAAGCTTTCATCCAAATGGCTTATTACAAAGAGCTGGCACACCTGAACTTTGGCATAGACAAATAAATCCCAAAAGAGTAAATGGAAACCACATTTGGCACTGGAGGTTTGTCAAGAGAAGTTTGTAGTCATCAGGAAACAAGATTTTGGATTTTTTTCTTTAGTGGCAGGAAATCATTCACTGGATGTATTTTACTCCAACTGCAGTGATTTATGCAATGAAAATATAGGTAGAGCTGAAGAAAACATCTTTTTTTTTTTTTTTTTTTTTTTTTTTTTTTTTTTTTTTTTTTTAACATTTCACAATCTTCAGAATCCCAGAAGCGCTAAAAGCACAGCAAGGGTTACAGTTATCCCAACGGTGATAACTTAATTGCATCTGTCGGCCTCCCTCTTTGAACTTTGAACTGCTGGCTTGTGGCATCATGGTCCAAAAGGATTTAGATCTGACTTTTGTGTGGCTACAATAAATTATACCCAAGTATCCAAGCAATGCCTGGAATCTTATCTTGAAGGCAGGATGAGGCATCTCACTTAAGGGCTGGTATAAATTTGGAATACAAATCTTTCCAGGAACTAGCTTTTCAGACTTGGTAGAAAAGATTTTTCCTTTTCCCTTTGCAGTAGGTTAAATTACAAGAAACACAAGAATATGTAAATAAGCTCACTAATTTCCTGAAATATTTTCTGAAAAAAATGGCTCCTCACAACTTCTTAAAAGATTGGACTAAACAGATCTGTGAAGTCAGAGACTGATCTGTGAAGTATCCGAAATTCATTTGGACTGCTTGGCCCTTTCCGTTGTTTGTAAATAGTTTTATGTATTTGAGTTGATGAATAAAGGTATAATAGTCTAGAGCCAATTGAAACTTTAATTGCTAATTGGTCTAAGCAAAATGTTACCCACTACTTGATTACTAGCTTTGTGTCTAAAATTGGGGGTAAAGTTTCACCATTTTGACAGTCTCAGCTTGAATTTGTAGTAACGGGTAGTTCTGAGATGGTTTTGAATAATTCTGGTCTGTAGCATTTATATTCAACTTAGTATGGTGTCAAATTTAGCTCAAAACGAGAGTCTTGATGGTATTACATCTTCTCAGTGTTAAGACAAGTATGACTGCAGAATTATACACTGCCATTGTCTTTTAGCTCCGCAGCTGACAGATGGAGTATGCCCAGCTTTAGGCACTTCAAAATACTTTTTTTTCTTTCAGTTTATGTCCAATTACAAATTTCAGGCATGGCCTGATTCTCATCTCACTCACAACATGAGCTTCCAGACGTATTCCTGGATTTTTTATTTGTACAGACAAAATTGGTCTGTGATATGCCAACTTTCCGATTATACAGGGCTCAATTCAGTTACACATGTTTAAAACCAGCCTAATTCTATTAGCTGCCAATCTGTAGTGCTGTGAGAGAATAATCAGACCTTGAAGATTCATCTTGTCCTTTTGAAAAATTTTGCTATCCACGCTGTTACATCTCTTAATCTTGCTAATATATTATTGTGTCTCCAATGGGCTAGGCATGTGAGAGCACCTTTTAGTAATGTACCATATTTTAGCCATAACTGTCTTTGGAAATGTTCTTCAGTTTCACAGGTTGGGTGTATGTGGGGCAACTCACATTTTGACCCATTAATTAACTGTAAAGGGTGATCTTAGTATTTCAGTCTAGTATAAGGTGCTGAAATAACAGGTTTTTAAATAAAATACCTTATCTTATTTTGTGAAAATAACCTGGCTTTCTCACAACCGTACACATAGTGATTTAGCATCCAATTACTTAGCCATCAATGATCATCTACTTGCTTGCCTTTAAAATAAAGCATAGATTAACCTAAATGTGTAACATGGAAATAAAGACTAAAAGGACAGATTTAGACTTCTCTTACATCTGCTCAAACTGCCTGACTTCAGCAAGAGTTTCACAGCTGCAAATAAGGGCAGATTTGTCTCCAAATTTTTTTCACTGCTCATAATGACACTTCCCTTTGCTTGTGTAGTGTAAAATCAAGGATTTGTTTTTGTAAAATTGAATAAGAGACTGACATTTGTAACTTAATTCCAGCACATGGCTTTTCGTATTTTCCTCCTACTTCTACATGTATTCATATGCAAAGCAAAATAATACATCAAAATGACAAAAACAGCATAACAAAAATCTGTCTACAAAGTCCTGTGCCAGCTGGTACTCTTACGTGTTTTAGATTAGAGTCCAGAGAGTACTAAGACTGGACCACCGCAGGAGAAACAGCTAGGGGACACTGCGAATGTTCCCATGCACAGTATTAGATGAACACCTGGCTCAAATTAAGCTAGGCTTATCCACTGAGAAAATTCACAGGGTTTAATGGCTTTTCTTACCTGTGAAGGGGTGGTCTAGTTATAGGGCTTCTGTACAAAGCCTGATGCAGAAGGGCAGATTTCAGATTTCTATGTGTTCATGTTAAAGGTCAAAATCTATAGTCAGAGGCAAACAGGTGGGAGTTTACATGCAGCAAACAAAAATACAGCAGAGGCACGAATTCCTGAGTTTTCTTTCATTTTTGAGTTTTGAAAAGCAACTCAGATGTTACTGAACCAGTTTTCAAAAGAAAAATATTCTTGCGGCTATGAGGAAAAATATTTAAGTGGATTTCTGCTATATTCTGCAGTATTATTTTATTCTAGAGAAAGCAATACTTGTGTGATGTCTGTACTTCTGCCAGTTAGTTTGAAAGCGTTTCTCCTATCTACATCTTAGACAACTCTATGCAAGGATGCTTCATTATACGAAGTCTCTCAATTTTCTCAGTTTGGTCACTCTATATCTTCCTTTGATGTTAAAATACTGAACAGGCTTGTGTTATACCTAAAGCTTCTCCAACACAGCAGAACCAATAGAGAGGTGATAGGCACCCACCCACTGACAAAACAAAAACTTGGCTGTATCACGTACTTTTAAGAATATGCTTCAAATACATCAATAGTCCCATTATCTGCCACACGTAAATAGGTAATAATCAGATTACCTAGTTCTAATGTTGCAGTTAAAATAGCTTTGGATTAGGGTTTGTTTGTTTGCTTTATCTGTGCATTAGTCTTTGATAACAATGCTACAAACAAGACTGTGCTTGTCTTCTACATGGAGATGGATGAACTGGCTGCCTCCACAGTAAAGCCAGGAATTCAAAGGATAACATGAGGGAAATCAGAAAGCGACTGGAATTTTTACAGGGTTTCTTCTACACTTCTAGTATCTCCTAAGATTATTGGACTGCTAGCTGGAGCAGCTCCCTGGCTTGGCGCTTACCTTGCTGAATGACCAGTGGGTACCTCAGTGTTCTCAGCCGGCTTCCCCAGCAACATAAAATGTTTTAATGTGGCCCACCACAGCCAACTGCAAGCTGTGCTATGTTGTAGTGTTACTGGTTTAGCTGCAGCGATAAGGCAACAATCTTGCTGCGGGAATGTTGTTGTCTTATCGTTAGAGGTAAATCAAAAGTCTTGCCAGTAAGGTTTAACACATATTGAATATTATATTTGATCTGACATTTGCAATCATATTTTTCTGTTGGAATATCAGACATAAGATTTGGGTGTTTTGTTCCGGGTTGAAATAAGCTGATCATCAACCTATTAATACAGCAGTAGAAATGAGGCAGAGGGACAGAGAGAATGAAGCAGTTCTGCCAAACAGTATTCTGAATAAACTGTTAAGCTGGAAGGTGGGCAGAAAAGACTAAACAAATGTCTTGTGCTTTGGAAGAATAAAGATTTGAGAATTGTAAATTATTAGAAATTAATATATCTCAAAAACCAACTTGAACATTTAAATCTGTAATTGCATATAGAAACACACGATGTGGTAGATAATGATTAATGATTGCGTAACTACAATTGTCCAGAAATTGACTTGTAAAGAGAGCACTACAAGACCCTGTCACCATCGCTGTAGAATAGGAAATTTGGAAGGAGGAAGAAAAATTCGATGATTCTCAGGCAGGGAAGAAACACTCAGAAAATCCTACAACCTGACAAGCACTGCAGAGTAACATGGACCACTTGCACCGTAGCAGTCAGCTGAGGAGATATGGTAGCCTTCTGGGAAAAGAATGGAAGACCTCTGGAAATGCATAGCTAAAACCATGAGCATAAACCTAGTTGATCTAGGGCTTGACCCTTACAAAATTACAAATAAAAATCCCAGAGGAAAAGGATGAAGCAGATGTGACAACAGTTGAGAAGATAATTTGTAATACTCCAAATAACATTAGAGGCATATGATATATATGTATACCACCTGAATAAAACATTACTTTGGGCTGGAGTTCTCTTTTTTTCCCCCAGATGTTGCTTTACTAAATCATGTGGACAGTTCCAGAATATGTAATACACTAGGCACAGCCTGTTAAAGACAATGATGATGTAATACTAATCCTTCTGATACTTTTTCAGTGTGTTTGTTTGGCTCTACTAGCCTTGACTTCATGCTGATGGGTGTCTAACAGACAAAGAGGAAAGTGAAAACCGCATCTCTCCTCATCATTGACTACATGTAAGAGTCACAGTGTGGCCTGACCTCTCAAAACAACCTCAGTGGCTGGCTGGTCTAAAGAATATTGTGTACCTTTCAGAAAGTGTATTAGCAAGAATGCTAATGACTTTTACTTGGGTCAGAAGGTCCAAATTGTCATTTAGACACTTAAAAATTTATTGTTTATGTTCTACAAAATATTCCCAGCTGTGGTACAATGTCTGATACTGCTCCACTGACTTCAAGGAAGGTGTGCTAATTAATGACAGCTGAAGATGCAGATGACAGTGATGAAACAGAACAAAGAAAGATAGTATAGTTTGAAACAGAAGTAATCTAAAAAGAAGCAATAATAAGGACTCCAAGTTATCTAATGTGTGGTATGAGGACAATAACATCAAGATTAAACAACATGCTGATTAATACGCCTAATTCTAAGCATATTTTCAGAACTGATTTAAATTTTCTAGTTACCACTTTATGTCTCTTGCTGTGGAAGTCAATCTATGCCGTTTTTCTCCTTTTACAGCCTCATTTTTCCTTCTTTGTCCAGCATATCAAACCACGCCACAAATTCAATTATACTGTTGTGATGCCAAAACCTGTGGACCTGGCAAAATGTATCAAGCAGCATATCTAGGTAAGTGAATTAAAAAAGCATCTGAGCAGGTATCTGGTGTGTGTCACAGTTCATTCTTCCATAACAAACTATGGTCTTCTTCTCATTCATTTGTCAGTCATAGTAACTAAAGATTATTATTTGCTGTATGTACGTGACACCAGCAATTTGCAAAGTCTGTTGGCAGGCAAATCAGGTTAGAATGACAGAGTGAGAAATTAAGCAGAAGTCTGATGTAATTAGCTACAACAATCAGTGCTCTAATTTCTGATTTATTGTTTCCTGTTTTCCTGCTGCTTTCAGTCCATGCATACTGTATGTGCTTCATATAGGTCAAACAATTGCCTTATCAGTGCTGGCAAACCAAGAGGTCAGAGTTAACAATATTTATTTAAACATGCAGGATGCTTCCCACTGCAATTAGGAAATAACTATTACTAATAGGTCTTTGGTGCTATTTCCTCATTCATACAACTTTGCAAAGAAATAAAAGCAATAGGGAATTCAGATTTCAGACTTCATAAATATTTCTTGCAGATAGATTTATTTGACTAGTAGCATTTCGTTTTGTTAACCGGCTACATCGAATTTCACCAAATGACAACTTGACAAGATATTAATGTGTAATATTTACATTTGCATATATCAATTTAATAACAATAGTAATGTGGCATGTTTTGCATTATGTAATGCCAGATCTTAAAAAAACTTCCAAACTATCCAAGTCTTGGTCCCTCTGAAATCAGAGTTTTGCTCCTGATTGTGATGGGATTATAACTTGGCCCTATACATTGGTTCTGGCTGCCTTTTTCACATTTCACAGAATTCAAGGCCTTTGGATGAGTGATGCCTTTTAGTAACCCAGAATTGTGCATAATTTACTCCTACACAGTTCTTGCAGTTCCAGTAGGAATTCACGGGGCTAGTTTTGATTTTAAATCCTCGCAGTAAATTCTGAATCTCACAAGGAATATGTTTACTATATGTATTCAACTCTTCAGGTAACAGAAAACTTTCATGAAAAGTGAAGCTAGGCTAGACTCTCAGAGGTCAACTAGTTCTGGCCTCCAGATTATTCCTAAAAATAAACTAGATCTAAAACATCCCTGGCAGAATCTGGGCTAGCCTGTTCTGTTAAAACTCCGGAAAGAGAGATCCCACAACCTCCTCCTGTAATCTATCCCACTATCTACACCCTGGTATACTCTCTCTACCAGAGAGCTAACAGGGGGGGAATTTCAATGTAAATACCCTTGCTGCAAATTAAGGCCATTATTTATTTTACTTCCTATAGTAGACACGGAGAGTAATTTAATGTACTTTTTTCTTTGCAGTAATCTTTTACACAGCTATGTCACATCTCTTAGTCTCCTCCAAAATAATCCATTGAAGATGTTGTTCCTTGAAAATCACATTTTCTTGATCTCTGATAATTCTTCTGTTCTACGCTAAACCTTCTCTGATCTTGCTAGAGCAATTGCAAAACTGATTGCTGTACATACAGCTCCTGTGTTTATGCTTCCCATTGTGATATTTGCTTTATTGAAACATTAAGATGCTTTTGACCTGTGATATGCTCTAACAACCAGATCCTTTTCTGTAGCACTTCTATTTAGGTAAGTGATTTCTCATACAGTGTTTGTGAAGCTGACTGTTCCTTCTTAAATGTATTATTTGTCTTGATTGAATTGCTTTCTATTTACTATTGCTTTTTTATTTCACTTGTCTTCTTTATTTTGAATTCTAACCTTGTCCTCCGAAATGCTTGCACTCCTCCCAACTTGGTATCATGTAAGAATTTATTAAACTGACTGCCTGTTGTACCACCCAAGTCTTTAATGAGGTGACTGCATGGTTCCAGACTCAAGACAGATTTCGCTAGAACTGCAGTTGGTACAGCATTTCCACATACTTTTCCCCAGTCCCTTCTGCACCCTTATGACAGTAGTGTCAGGTAGAAAAGTTATTTTCCTGCTTGTTTTTTTTTTCAATATGAAGTTAATATATATGCAAAACAGTATTGACTGTTTTAATGAAGTGAAGACAGTGCACAATTTTTGGCTCTTACTCATCACTGTTTAATCTTTAAAGTGCTTAGAAATAGAAGCTTGGTTTATTTTTCAGTGGTCTGAAGTCAGGCTAGATCTTCCATTGTTCCTTGGCTCTCCCTTTCACCACTTCTGGGACTACGTACCATGTTTGTCTTTTTCTGGTGCTCCAGCACCTTGATATCTGCAGATTCTCTAATTTCTAACGGCTCTATGATTATTTCACCACTTAAATATCTATGTGAAGTCCTGCATAACTCACTGGAGCCTGAGGTTTTACCCTGCTGTTGTCAATGTAATCTCAGATAACTACTTCTTTGTGAACCATGAAATATTTTACCCATCTTGGCATTATCTAGTGCTGCTAAGAGTGCTGTCGGCTTTTCATCTCTGTTGACTATGAGGCTTTTTTATTACTTCTTACAAAATTCAGCTGCTAGGAGAAGAGCCACCTGCTCAGAACCACTGGGCAATACTCATTTGTGAGGGCAAGGTCTGGAGTAATCTGTCCAAGTGGACAGTACTGGAAAGGAAGAGTCATGACTGCAGCATACAATAGCAGCAGATTTAGGATGCAGATAATGTCAAGGAGCTAATATTCTATCAGCTTAATTTATATCATGTGACATCTGCTACCTTTAGAGTTGTGTAACATTGCCCTACCAAAGGATGCACCAGAACGGAGAGAAGAGGAGTAATGGAAGGGGAAGAACTTAAATCTGAAAACTGGCAGCAACATGAATTGCTAATATTATTTCCAGGAAATAGGAAAGGAAGAATACTTCAACTAAAGAATATGCCACATATAGAATATTTTTGCAAAAAAAAAAAAAAAATTAAACTAGGACAACTTAGAAAGTAAAGTTTGAACTTAAATAAGGGGAATCCATGCATGGATGGAAGATGGTGGAAAACTTCGGAATTAGGTATTACTAATCTATTCGAAGTAGTTTTTATCACTAAACTTTAACTATTTTATCTTCTCAGCTTTTTTGCCCTTTTTGTTTGAATGAACTAATAAGGGCCTCTTACATTTATTATCAGCTTCTTGGACTGTAATCATGTCTCCTATTACTATTGGTGGGTTACTCCACGTTTCTCTATAAAGGCTCCTGTGTGGATTGAAGGCTGCACTTGCAGGGTGAAGATTCTTTCTCCAGCTGAAGGGAACGTACTGTCAACTCAGGCATTCTAAGTATTGTTCTCTGAAATTTATCTATTTTTTAAATTTAATTTTAAAATTCTTACTTTTCTTCTATTTTCCCCATAATTATTCTTCTCCTTGAAGTTTACTGCACAGATTGGGTTACAAAGTTGGAAATGAAAGTTGACCAACAGTTTTTCTCCGTTTTCTAAAATAGATGAACACATGGGCTGAAAACTTATTTATAAGCTAACATTATCCAGATTGAATTTTTCTTTTGGCTGGTTAATATTCCCTTAGGGCTTTGTCTTGTTCCCATTGCTATCAATGGGAAATCTCTAATTAAGTTAAAAGAATGTGGAATTGGGTATTTGAAAAATTGTATTGAAACATGACACGGTTATAAATGCTAGTAAAACTTCAATGGCCCTAAGAATTCAGGGTTGATTCACATCTACATGTGCTTTCTGAAAAAGGACAATACACTGAAATGTTGCAAAATCCTTCCCCATTTGTCGTCCTCCTGAAAGTTAAGAGAAGTGTGGAGTGCTTCTCAGGAAACTCGTGCATTCAGGACGGATAGCCACCCATGGAATGTACGTGTTTGCTTAGATCCCAGCACACGTTCAGGAGCTTTCTAAAGATACTTTGAACACTGGGGTCTGGGTACCCATGCCCATCCCTGGGCTGAGATGCAAGCATTGACGATGGCCTGAACTCAGACTGGAACAGGACCTGAGTGTGCACCTGGACCCACACTAGCAAAGAGGCCGTTGACTAGCAGTCATGCCTTCCAGTCTGTGCGGCGGCGGAGTCAGGAGTTCAGAGTACAACAGACTCACAGTTTAAACACAGACGTAGCACAAACGAAACCAGTGCTTTAGCTTCTCTTTTTGTCTGCTCTAATGTGCACTGTCTGCTAGCATATCTGGTTGCCTCTGAAGTTTCTACTTGTTTCTGACTTACTACTATTACTTAGAATACTTATGATCTTGGAAACTTTACTTATTAGTATTATTTATTTCTTTTGCATATAGAAGCATTTCATAAACAGGAAGATCTTAATTCATTGTAATTCACACATCAAAGTTTGGGTAAAAAGGTACAGCACAACTAGAGCTTAGTAGTCAAATGAGTGTCTACAAAGGTAGTGTAGGAAAATATCACTGTGCTGGGTTATCATTCAAGGATATAAGTAAATATCTGAAAGCTCCCTGAGATCACAGAACAAACCACTGTAAGAGCCAATATATAGCTGCAGAATTTTTATTTCCTGTGACTGACAATCCTTTACAAATTAACATCCTAGCCAAAGGTTTAGCTTACATCAATCATTATAGCTACCCAGAATCCAATTTGCACCACCTTACAGTAGATGAAGATAGCTGTATGATATCATAAAGATAAAAGACATGCTGATATAAAACGTCTCTTCACCAGATCAGTCTGGTCAAAGTGTAAGGAACTGTTTTTTGCTAAAAGAATAGCTGATTGGCCAGTAAGCATTGTTGTCAAGAAAATCATTGCCAAAACCACTCTTGTTGAATTTAAATTAGTTCTATAGTATTTTTTAGCAGCTTTGTTTTGGATTCTTCACAATGCCTTTGTTCCCCAAAAGAGTGGCACGTCATGTAAGAGCTCATTAAACAGAGAAATTTGGGAATGCCTATTATCAAATTATAACTTTAATGAGACATTCCAGTGACATCTGTCACTTTTTAAAAAATTCAGAACTTACGTAGAGTAACAACTGTAAAACTCTCTAATCGCTTCTGCTTAAGACTCCTGTGGGTCTGATTGAGTCAGGATTTCTTCTACTAACATGCACAGGGCAGTGCACCGGGGAACAGAGAAGGAGGAGCTCTGAGTAAACAGTCGATCTTTCCACATCCAGCCCAAATAGGAAGTTCTTCATTCTATCCTGAAGATCCTCAAAGCTACAAAAGCATATATTTACAGTTATGAAATGAAACTCCAAAGGGTAGAGCATCTCAAAGCGAAAGCAGCTTTAACTGCATTGGGACTGTCATTACCAGACACTGTAATTTTGAAGGACAAAGATCCACAAATACTAATGTCAACTGTGTGCTAACATTCAACTGACCAAATATGTAGCGTTTTTACTGCCATGGACTGAAAGCGCCAAGAATTCATATTTTGGCTTTCATTTAAAAAAGGGAGCACTCATGGCTTGTTGACTCCACTGTATTTATGCTCTTGCATGGAGTTGAGGCTAAGCACATGCTTCAATGTTCTGATGAATTAGTAATGTTTTTAAAAAGAAATAAGTAATTATTTCACCAAAATTAACAATTTCTACATTTCCATTTGTAGCCAGTTATTTGCAGCAAATGTAAATCTTGTGTGACATTTTTAGTATAGCACTTAAATTAAAAGTTTGTGTCTGATAATCATTGCCCAGATTGCTAATACTAGATATTAGTTCAATTTTCTACAATTTTAGGAAAACGTCAACCCAACCTAATATTTATGCAACCACCCTAATATTTATGTATACCAATTTTTTAGTGGACTAGTTTTTTAGGATTCTTTTCCTGAAAAAAAGTGAGCTAATTTTACTTATTTTCTTCAAAATATTAATGCTAATTTCCTTAGCCAGCTAATTTGGAGGTAGAAAATATAACTTGTGCTCAGTCACCCTTGTTTGATAATTTAATACTGATATTACTTACTTTATTAGTTTTACTGGTAAATCAAGGAGCAAGTTGCCGGAATCCAGCTGTGACCCCAGGCCAGGAACTTTCTGCCGGCTGTCACCTTCTGACAGTTCAGGCTGTTAATTACCTCCAACAGTTGGAGCACAAGCACCTCTCTGTCTGCCAGCTGGCAGCCTCTGCCTTGCACTGGCAGCCTGAGAAGATTTAAAACCTGTAACAAAAGGCTGCTATGTAAACAGTTTATTGTATAATACACAATGGCAGCAGTAGACCCACACTGGGAAGAAAAGGTACTCTCTGCACTCATGAGTAGATAAGACTGGAAATAATGCAAGCCCCTGCTTGCCTCTTTCCATCAGTGAGAGGACAAAACCTGAGGTCCAAAGTGAAAGTGTGAGCTAAAGCTTCTCAGTCTCTGAATACTGCGATCTGAGTGTCTGAATTGTTGCAGTACCAATTGAACTACACCGATTACTTTAACATGTGAAAATAACATAGCAAGACCTTAAGTGCCTGGTCACATGCCGGTCACCAACCAAGTAGGAGCAGCAAAAAGCGTCTTCAAGCTTCTTTTCTCAGAAAACAAATGCAGACGTCACGAGAGTGTTCTCGGGTCTCCGCGAGTTCTTAGAGTGACACAAATGTCCCTTGCAGCTTAGCTGATACACATCAAGGAAAGGGTCACGATTACAGTTCTGAGGGAGCAGCGTCGCTGTGCTGTAAAAAAACCCCAAAAACCAAACAACAAAAAAGACCCCAACAAACTTGCGAGCTGCTCAAAAGGTGTTCCAAGAAGTAGGTTCCTTATTCCAAATTAATGAAAGGATTTTGCTGTGGCCATAACTGCTCAGAGCATGCAGCTAAACCAGTGACAGTGGCAGGCAATGGGAAAAGCCCAAGAAGTGGCTTGCATTTTAGCTTCTGAAAGAAGTCATTTTATGTTTTTACATGCCAATCATTTAAGTTTAGAAAACTGAACCACCCTAAGCAAAGGGCAAAGAAGGTACCCAGACTGACTTTTGTGTTAGCCTCAGCTGAGTGCTTAGAGCACTTGCTGGGAGGCAGAGCTGGATTGCCACGCATCCTAAACCTGAGAAGGTTCAACCCCCATCTCTCTTGCCTGGAGATAAGCCTGGTAATTTCCAGGCGAGCTTGGGCTACTGGAGACCTGGCATCGCAAAACTGATTAAATCAAACAGAGCAAGAAGGAGCATAAATATGAGGATGAGACAGTCTCCCCTGGCAGGAAGGTGTTCTAGATCACATTCCTATTCTCTGTAACGCTCAAGTATTTTATGTACTGGCTGCTTGGTTCAATAAGCACAGTGGTTTTTTAACAGAAATATGTGGAGTTTTACAGTTCTGAGGTAACAAAATCATGGGTTATCTCACTATTTCCAATTGTGTGTATATAAATTTGAATCAAATACAAATAGGTAAGGAATATTCCTTACTATTAGGTTTGCATATCCAGCTTAAGAGTAGTCAGGTGCCTGCTGTCTCTAGATCATATATACGTAAAGGATACGAGTGATAAGCCAGATCTTCCTGGGGTCTTTAAATGGTATTATTAGAACAGCCAAAATCATTCTTTAACTGTGAGAAGCAAGTGGAGCAGTACATTTTGCATTTCAGGATAGGAAATAAGTGAAAAAGAGATTTGTAGCAAAATTATTGCTGTGGAAAGATTTTGAGTGATCCTTACAGAACATCCTTTCTCTTTCTGTGTTTGTTTTTTTTTCCAGGTTTTAACTCAGTCAAAATCATCCATTCAAACCTTGGTATAAATATTACTTCTTACATGGAAATGAAATTTCATGTCAGTGGTACATTTTCCTCAGATGTCCAAACATTGTTTATTAAATCTATTCTAAAAAATATTGCAGTTTATGTCCTTTGAAATGACTCCTGGAGAAATGGAATAACTCTTGTCTTAGAGAAAACAGTTACTATTGAACAGTGAGTCCTAGGATGGATTTCTACAGTAGAAGTGAGCCTGAGTTCCCTTATGTAGATACACTAAGCAGTATTTTCAAGTATTTCACCTAGTTCATCTTTTAGAAAGACTTCAGTACAGAGTTTGCTTTTTAGCATATTTCAGATCAAGTATGGAAACAGCTCTACCTTCTTCATTCATCCCTTGCACATAAAGGGACATTGGATCCAGAATAAAACTGTTTAGGAAAAGGGGAGGCTGAGCTATCAGCTTTGCAAAAATTAACAACAGCAGCCCAAGCAGCACCTGCCTGGTCTGCTGACTTCTGTGTGAGTCTAAGCCTCCCAGACTCTCCCATGTTTTTAAAAGGAAAGCATCTGAGAATGGCTTTTATATCACCACAGAGCATGCAATTTCAATCCTACACTTACAATTTGTGACAGCATTGCTACAATTCCTGACAGCATTGCTTATAAATTCTTTGTACATTACTACTGGAGGATGCTTTGCAAGGGATGCCCAGAAATGTAACCAACTGCTGATACAAAGAAAGCCTCCCGTCACCACTAGCTGACCTAAGGCAAGGTCCATTTCTTTGCATTCTCCTCTTTAGAGCTGTGGCAAACTTTTTGAACAGTTCTCATTCCTACAGACAGTTCCTCTTTCTCACAGTTAACTGTTTCACTGCTGGCCCAATAGTCACAACTGCCCCATGTTGCCATATCACACGGATGCTCCCTTGAAGCTGGGGAAATGCCAGCAAGACGTACCTGGTATCTATTACCAGCAGTCAAGCTATCAGATAACTGACTGTAGCAAAACCGTTTTATGGTAATTTTACAAAATTTTACGCGGTTTTCACAGATCAGAAACACCCTGACACTATTGCTTTTTTTTTCTTTTATTTCAACAACTTCCATTTTATTTGGCAGTTAAAACAGCAGATATAGAAATATGTCAGCAAATACAGAAATATTACCATATTTTAACCCATTATTTAACATATTTCTAGAAAATATATTTTTTAGCAAATCCATTGTCTTCTAGCAATTTTACTTGTAATAATCATTAAAATACAATTTCTTTTGCCTGAAGATCTCTGTATTCAGCTCTCCTTCCCAAAATACATTTAATTTGATTTCTGCTAGAGATTTTCTACTAGAAAATCTTTATGGTCACTTAGGCTGTTTCATTATTTCATTGGGAAAAGTAATAGTATTTTATTCATTACATTTTTCTATTTTTTTCCTAAAATATCCAGATATCAAGGTCTATTTCACAGATACAGTGCTGGATTTTTAAGATGCTCTGATATTTGAGCTCTTGCAAATTGCTCAAAATTTCAAGTCTCACATTTTCAATCACATAATTTTTTTTTTGTTTGAAGGTTGTTTTTATAATGGTGGCAAACCCATCTCCGTCCCTTCTTTTTGCCCTATGTTCCTATCAGCTGTATCTTTGCACAGACATTATGCGTTTGCTATATTCCTGTTTCACACCGATCACCTCGTGTGGCTAATTTTTATGCATGTGAATGGTCCCACCCAACTCAATCGCTTTGCCGAAGTGCATCACAGCATGGTTAATGACGCAGAACCCTGAGCTCAGGGACTGCACGTATTTGTTGGCACTCATTGGCCAAGGCCCATCATGACATGTTGAGTAACAGCTCTGAAATGTGAGCGAGCTTGGTGGCCTGATGGTCCTGCCCGATCACTTGGCACTGGAAGCGATGTGGCAGATGGGGCAGAGATCCCATAATTTCCCCTCTTTTTGTGATTTCCAGCACCATAGAGAAGAGGGAAGAGAAGGAGAGGAAGGTTCGGGAGGATGAGGCATAGCTCAGGTTTTCTTTGGTCTGCTCCAGGTGAAGCTTTTCTGACCCAGGCAGAGCAGATCAAAGAAAGAAGCCAGAACGTAGAGCACTTGAGTATTTGAGTATTTCGTGACAGTAGAAAGTACTGCCACAGGAGTGCCCCTTCTTTATTTTGAAAATGTGCTCACCTTACATATAACCTGTCATAACAATTATTATTAAAACCAGATGATCACAAACTGTTGATTATTTTATATACCCTCTGTCAGGAAGGCATTAGCTATATAGCATCAGCTATATAGCATCTCACATAAAAAACCTGTGACTAGTACATGTAGGGTGCAATAAAAGCAGCAGAAACAAAAGATAACAAGTTGTGCATCTATTTAAATTCTAAAAATATCTTTGCTTAAAGAGACACTAATTTCAAATCTTCAGTAATCCAGTGATTAGTAGAAGACTTCCTTTGATTGTTAGTAAACCATAACTCTCTCAGTAATTCAGTCGGAGGCAGCAAACAAGCTGATGTGTTACCACCTCCAATCTGCAGTACTGAGTAGTCTTTAGAGCGTAGAGCAGTACGACTGAATACGGCCTGAAACCTGGCTGCAGTTTATATGCTTTACTAAGCCATGTGCCGCATGCTTTATAGCCACAATTAGATAACTTTCTGCCCCAAAGGGGCCTCCAGCAAGGGCTTATCTCTGTGATTAGGTTCTCTCACTGTGAGAAGTCCTACTGATCTCCATTGATTCCTCTTGGGCCTTCTTGGGATTTCTCACCACGTCTTCACATCCTGTATGGGACAGGGCTTTGGCACCAGCTACTGGGACAATCCCTTTGCTGAAGTCACAATAGTCTTGCTTATGCGGTTTGCTGGTTATTTTTTAATGCCTGGAGCTAATGGGCAACTCCAGCATCAGGTCTGAGTGCCTGTTCCTCTCCTAGTCAGAGTGAAGGGTGCCATCTACTGAGGCACTCACATCCCTTCCTGCAACACACAGGCTCTTATGGAAAAAATTTTCAGCTGTCTGACAAGCTGGAAGGGTTGTAAAATCAAAGTAAATCCACAAATTTGATGAAACTCATTAAAAGGAGCATTTCAGGAAGAGCTCTGTTTGTTCAAATTACTATTTTATTCCATTTGCTGTGTGCAGAGTAAGAGTGAGCAGCTTTACGATTAAGGGCGATGTGATGCAAAAGATAATTTTGGCACGTATGCTTTAAAATAACAAAATTCATTATAAACCCCTGCCATTTACACTATATACAGGGCGGGATTAATTGAATAGTTTTCATGTAGTCATTTTGATTGTTAACTCTGAATTTACTTCGTATGTTCTTATGGAATCTTGAGGTTTTGTTAAGTCTTTGTGAAAATTCACTTCACGATGATGGTTATACTACGAATTATCATTTTATGCCATGCTTGGAACCTCAAACCCATTATCCTGAAAATAGATTATAGAACTATTTCTGCTAATACTTTTATCTGATACTACCAAATCCATTACTGTGACATTTTGTATAATGGTCACAAATAAACCGCAGAATTCCTCTTGCAAGAGCATTTTTTAAAGTTGTCTTCTAGTGCTTTTGTTGGTATGTTTGTTTCAAAAGCCAGATTTGCGTTTAGCAGAACAGACTCGTTTCATTATCTGTTGTTATCTGTCTTCTTTAATGAGAAAAGGGCACTAAAGACACTGGAGAGACAGAGCAAATACCTTTATATGTGACTGTGAGTAAATCACAGGCTGTGTGTAAGCCCAACACATGCTTTCTGTTCATAATCCACAGGGGAGTGTACTAATCATGCATTTTTACTGCAGCTTTATGTATCCAAACATTCGACCAGGTAAAATTATTGGAGATGTCAGGGAAAAAGATATATTTGCTGTTCTTACTTTCACCTCATCTTAGAACATAAAACCCTGTAAATAAAAGCTAATCTTGGCAAATCATGCAGAAAAAGTCAAAATCAAGTTGTCAAAGTAATAAACAGTCCAATACAGCTAACAGGTTTCTTTGTTACAAAATAATATACACATGTCAGCTCTAAAAAAGATAGGCTGAGATCTAAATATACCATTTTTGAAACAACAAGTATGAAAAGTTCTTGTTTTCAGGTTCCTATACAACTGAGCTATGATAAAGTTACAAAAGGAATTTTTGATGCTTTTTCCCTAAACATTTCTCATCAGCCTACCTTCATCTAACAATTTATTGCAGTATAATATATAGAAAAATAGAGAGAAGCATTGGCCAATAGCTGTTCTTGCTTTTGGGGATTTTTTTTCTTTTATTGGGGAATGACAGTTGTGACTGGAAATGGTTCAGGCTTATGACGTTTGAGTATTTATGATTCTTACCACCAGATTATGAAATAAATGTAGATTTTCAAATGCAGATGTAAACGCCATGACTGTGTTTGATATCAAGTATTTATGGCAGATCAAGTTCTTTGAAGTTTTTGGACAGATTTTACAATTAACAGGTTAACAGGAGTTGTGTATTATATCTGGATCCTATTTATAAACAACAGTCAAATTTATGCGTGCAGGAGGATATTGAGAAGTTTGAATAACTCTGTTACATGTCTACTGCCCATACGGTCTTCTTTGCCCTCTTTACTACTCACTGATAGGATTCTGTTTTTCAAGACAAGTTTTTTTTTCAAGTTTCTAACCAGGTATGTGTGTATCGATTTAGGATTCCAAATAGAGCACTGCAGCTGTTATTCCAGATGTCACTTGTAAACACTTTTTAAAAAAATGATCTTCCTAGTGTATTGCCACTTATTTAATGCAACCAAAGAGTGTTCAAAATATTTAAAACCAAGTTCATGTTTCTGAATAAATATCTGGAGAATACTAATTTAGTTTAGAAGCAGTATGTCTTAAGTGTTTCTTGGTGTTTGATATCAGCTATGATTTTGCAATAGGTGATTGAATACTGTTTTTTGAAAGAGCATTGAAGAAATAAGGGTTGGGCATACCTACTAAAAAGTTGGGATTTTTTTGTTTGTTTGGGTTTTTTGGTTTGGATTTTTTTGAGTTATTGTAGTTTACACAGTTTCTGAGCTCGTGGAAGTCCCGTTATGGCAGTAACTGGACAGAAATGCAGCAAAAGTCGGTACCTATTCAATGCATCTTGTAATAGTTTGTCGGATTTTTTTTTTAATGCTGCCTGCACCAAAGTTCTGAAGAGTCATGAAAGATTTAATGCAGTCTGTTTTGGGCTGCCTCTAGAGAAATACGTCACAATGCCATAGTTTGGCCATTGCCAAATGACATTTTTAATAAATTGCCTTAAAGTTGTTGATAAGCAGAAGATAATCACAAAAATATTGCTCTCACTTTTCCTAGTTAAATGTGAGCAATATGCGTGTGAACTTTGTAGCCTATTGCATACATGCAGGGTTATGAATCATGAACTTCAGTATTTTAACTCCAGCTTTTGTTTAGCTTTGAGCACAGAACTAAGGCACTCCATACTTTACTTTTTGTATATTTAAGAAAACGGAGAGATGGCAACAGCATACTTACCCACCTCCCCTTTTAAGGGATGATCAGTTAATGCTGCTACAACACTTTGAAGATAGGCTTTCCAGAACTTAAATATGATTAGGCATCTATACAGATAATAAAACATACATACTTACCTAGGATAAGATACAGGGAATTTTAAATACTCGAGCTTCCTGGCATAACTAGCTGCTTGCGATTAGGAGTGAAAACTTTCCTACAGGCAAGTTAATACTCAGGGTATTACTTTTGGCAGTTATGGGTTAGCTTGCATGTTTCTTTGATGTATCACACACTGTCGGCTAGAACAGAATACTAAGTTAAACAAACTGCTGACCTCAATGACAATGGCAGGTCTTAGTCTTCTTTGTTTCCAGATCTTCCCTGTCTGGTGGACATTAAACCTTTTTCTTCTGTGTGCCTCAGCAAGATGCACAACATACTTTAGTATGGCTACACCATACGGCTAAGACATGTCCCACCTTACCCAAGCTCTTAGGCATTTCAGTTTTTCACACATTATACGAAATTTTAAAGTTCATGATTTCAATTTGGTTCAGTGGTCATAGTTAAAGTGAAAGAGCCTTACTAATTAAAAACTCCTAAAGCAACCCATGTTCCTTTGACTGAACTAGAGAGTAATTAAATGAACAATTTTGGCAACAGATTTGGTGTTATGAAATCTCCACTGGCGGAACCAGAACAGCACACCTGAACATCCTACTGGTATACCCCAACTCTCCTCTAGCCATTGCCATTTTGGGGCATGTGTTAAACCCCAGCAAGTTGGCAGAGAAGACCTAAGTGTCACTGACTATAATGCCTGTGAACTGGTCACTTACCATCGTGGTGCTGGAGCAGGCAATGCAGAATCTGTTTGAAAGTGGTTTGCTGAGACGTACTTAAAGAGTATAATTGCTGTCAGAATAAAGCTCTCTGTTGGAATATTTCTAGCAAAAACAAAATTAAAGCAATAGTTATGGGCTTACTACTAACAAATAAGAACACTCCTCCTTGACGAAATGCTGTTTGCAGTTTTGCCCTGTATTTTCTGTGTGTATTCTTAAATACACACAACTACATGCAGTGTACATGTGGTATGTGTGTGTGGGTTTGTGCAATAACTAGCTTAAATTCAGGCCTGATAATTTTTTTAAACCTCCTTATCAGACAGTATGTCTCATTTAACTTTTATTCAGTTCATAGTTTCTGTTTTATTGCCTTATTATATTGTTCGAGTTCACTGGATATTTCTCTTTCTTCATCCTTTTTTTCCCTTTTGTTATATACTTTTTATGTATAAATATATACAAACATAGACAGAGAGAGCAAAATAATCACTCATGAGAAAACTTGAAACCCTTTTACTTCCCTAAACAGCAACAAGAGATTTACATTTGTAAATAGGGAGCCAGGGACCGGGAGGCTGAATGCTAACACACGACAGCAGTGAAGTTACACAGATAAATTTTTAGTTCTTTTATCTAGTAAACATCCTAATGATCAACATCAAAGGCTAAAGAAAGAAGCTGTTCTCTTTTGTGCCAGATTGAGAAAGAGTGGGCTCTTTTACATGTCATATGGGAGATATGAGGAGCCTTTGAATGGATCATTGCTTTTTATGAGTAGTAATGAGGTGAGAAGTATTCTAGTGTGTGGCACAGGCCTTCATTAAAAGCGTGAAACAGAATGGCTTATGGTTAAAAGGAGTAATTTGTTCTAACATACTTGCTAAATTGTGCTGTAACCATGCCAGGTCACTGGACTACATTTTCCATAGGATTCCCGAATGAGTTTGTGTGTAATTATTTTTCCTGTATGGAATTCAGGGATTTTTCCAATGGTTTGTGCTAACTAGTTGACAACATTCACTCCTTCCCTGGAAACTTCTCTAAACGCTGTATTTTAAGAGGTGTGGAAGAGTCCAGATTCTTTTGCTCAAACCCGTATTTCCTCAAAAGTATTAGAACCAGCAAAACATCATAAAAAAAAAAAGTGTAACTGATCTGAAGGACTTACTAACATGATGAAAAAGCACGAAAACCATCCCCACAGCCTCCATCCTCAGTCTGCCAGGTTTTTATCAGAGAGGTCCATGCAAACCAAAGGCAACTAAGCTGCTATATATTGCTATCTCTTATAGTAGAATATTTGAGCAACCTGGATTCCTAAAGCACTGCTCAGCCACTCCTCACGTCACAGCCTATGGCAAGTAATGATGGTCATCACTCTGCAAACTCAGCCACTTGTATTCTGGTGCCGCTGAGAGACATGATAATTACGTAGAAGAACACGGTGCACAAATGCAAGTTCTCATTCCTGTCATGCTTAAAAAGAGGAAAGTTCAATTATATGTGCAGTACAAATTTCTGCCCTTGTAATTTTTTTCGGAGGAGAGAAAGAGGGATGGTCCCTGGGAGCAACACTCTTGAACTGTGAAGGACTAAAATAAATTACAGCAGCAAAGAAATAGTGTTTCCAGCTCAGGTACATACAATAGGACTCCTTTTGTCAGCAAAACACATGTAGCATCCAGATCTGACCTTTAGGCATTAAACCCACACAATCTGCTGAGGATTGTGCATCCAGTCGGCGGCAGAATAAGCAAGCAAATGCAGACTACAGCCTTCCCCTGCTCTGGGCATTGCATCGCACCGCCTCTCTGCTCTCTAAAACGTTTCTCTGTTCCCAGCACTGACAAAGAAAATACCTCCAACCCTCGTCACACAAAAAAAAATGGCAGGTCTGTGTTTTAAGCTTGATCCAATGTAGGAGTAACAGCTGATCAGACGTTTCTGCAAAGCTTCTTTAGAAGGAAGTGCTAAGCCATCTAAATAAAAAACACTGATATGATCAGCTTCAATTTAGATCTCTTTTTTTTAAAAAAAAAAAAGCAGGGGAAAATCAAAATAGACAATATGCCTTTTTAAAAATCTGTCTCATTTTAGGACAAATAGCAATATCTAAAAAGAATAAAAATCTTACTAAAATATTTAATTAACTCAAGGCAAGCTTTTGTTTGGAATGCACGCTGATGAAAATTTACGAGATTTCAACATTTTGCCCTGAGTCAGAGCAGGAAAATGTTTGAAATCTCAAACCCGTCTCATGCCTAGCTTTGAACTAGGGGAAGGAACGGGGCTCTGTGTGTCTGTGTGTGTGTATGTGCGCATGTGTGTTTGGCAGCAATTAAAATATGAGAGTTGTGCTTATAGCCATATGCTTCCTCAGAAACTGATAAAAGTTGCATGTGTGTAACTGATGGAGAATTTGTCCCATAACCCTAAGACATCTGAGTTAAGTACAGTTGTTTCTTTAAGTCAGCTTACTATTTCTTCCTGTACAAGTCAAGACAGGCTAGTCCACTTTAACCTCTTTATATAACTGAAAAAATGAAGAGATTTTGTGAAGAACAGATGAAGTTTAGTCTTTTTGCCATGTGTCTTCTGAGGGACAGCCACTTAGAAACCTGAGAAACAGATGAATTAGTTTCTCCACATATTTTCTGGCCGTATTGTGAGATATATAAAACTTCAATGTTTTATTTTTGTCAGTAAGTGCTGGGGGTCATTCTTCATAATTGCATTCACAAAATTTAAAAAAATGTTAGTGACAATGATTTAAATTGCTTATTTCAGTGATGAGAAAAAAAACCTAAAGTAAAGCAGAGTAAGGTCTGCTTTACTTAAAAAACCACTCCCCCAAAAGTGTATGTATGCATATGTGTGAATATGTATATATGTAAGTACAGTGTATATGTTTTATCATCATATATATAAAATTATATAACGTATACACATTACACTGTTTGAACAAGAAACAAAATACAATGTTAGATTTTCCTGTATGTTGCATGTTTTTCCTAGTTTTTCAGGCAGAGATGTTAAGTGACAGGACAGAGGTTGGGTAGTGTGTCAATAGACATCTGGAAATCATGAGAGGCCATCCAGCAACAGTGTTTTCTCCCTGAGTACAAGTGAGGAAACTCATCTGCGTTCTTACAACAATGGGGTGAACTCAGGTTGTTGTGAAGGGTTCAGAGGATGCCTCTAACAAATGATGGCTGCTTGCTTATTGGGAAGATCTGAATGTCCTGGCGTTGAAAGATCTTCGTTGGATGAATAACCAGATAAACCTGCCTTCAAGCCAGATTAATCAGAATACTTATATTCTTACACTCTGAAGTTAGGATGTTAGTAGAAATTGTCAATTCTTGTGTGTTACGAATCACAGTTTTAACATACATTTTGGCACTGATGCCTTCTCTATGGTTTTATGGTTTTATATGGAGAATGAGATGTCTATTTTTCATTGATGTTTTGGAAAACCTTGCAAAGCCAGGTTTAGCCTCCTTGCAATTTGTGCTGCAACTACAATTAAAATGCTTTTTAAACCCAAACTGACTTGAATATAACATTACCAGGCTGCCAGTGTTTCCTGACCTTCTCCCTCTCCCACTTCAGCTGCAGACTGGCTTTGAAATCATTTTGTTTGAAAGTCAATTCTGTAAATAATTATCTAATTGATAATTGATTAAAAATTAAGCTCTCTCTCTTGGGAAGAAAATAAAGATAAGCAGACCAAAATCACTCGAGGCTATATGGGAAACAGAAAATGCAATACTCCATAGATGCGACTACCAGAAGGCAGAATCCTGGTCACAGTTTAAAGCTCTGAAGCCAAGTTTACTCGTGGAAGATGGGAAGATCCAGGAAATGTTGGTTCCAATCCTGCCCTGATCTTCTGGACAGTCTTCCAATATATATTCCAATATATTGTTACACAGAAACTAGGGTTTTTAAGTTTGCAGATGACTCTTAGATTATGATAAGGGGAATGTAAATGCTGCTATTAAAGCCTTCTTTATTAGCAATTATTTAAAAAGCAGTGTATATGTATATAAATACATATATATAAATACAAGCTTTGTAAAGAGAGTGAATCTTGCTCCTTGCCTCAGTTTCCCTTTACAGTGTGTGCACAATTCTCAGCAGATTGCTACATCAGTTTCACAGAGTTCAAATACTGATGTTATTCAGACCCCTTATTAACAGACAGAATCTGAAAGGGATATGGTTGTCTATATATAGCTGTTTTGTGCAATAACATCATAAATTACTCCAAACATCTCTTGATTAGTCTTGAACCAAATTATCTTCAATCATTTGTCAGCATATTTTTTGCTTCATGGGATGTAGCAGTGATGATAAAAAAAACAATATCAGAAGGCAAACAAATTTACAGTCAGTCTACCCTCCATGCTGTTTTTAGGAGTTTGAGGTCCCATTAACCTTATTTACTCATAATGCGTCACACAGGAGAGGAGCATGTACAGCCACTGTGTTTTTCTCAGACAGTTCCATTACAACCAAGATCCCGCTGCTTTCTTCCTGTCACATAAGTCCTGCTCACAACCCAGAATCAGCCTAGAATCCAGGAAGAAATTATAGGAAGTAAGGATACACGTGCCTTTCCTTCCTCTAATTTTGTACAGGACTGGATTTCTAATTTATTTTATTTTTTGGCTAGTAGATTTTCTCAAGAAGACAATTGCTTTCTGTAAGGCGACTGCTGAAACTTTTATTTATATGCCTTTTTCCCATTCTCTCTTGCCTTCAAACACAGAGTAAATCTCCAGTTGGCAGGCCAGGCTCCATTCAGGTTTCCAGGAATGCTTTTTATGTCTCAGGCCCCAGTGCTGCACCGACCCACAGCAAGCCACCGACTTACTTCACATTAGTATTTATGCACTGCCAGAATCTTTTATTTAGCCACCTAAAAATTTCCTTGTCCTCTGAAAGGCCTGAGTATGTGCTGAAAAGCCCAGATTGTCAGTGTAACTCTTTGCAGATACTATCAAATTAGTAGATTAATTTTGGATGAGGTTTCATTTCTTGCCCTTATCCTTCATGCATGGTGAGGTAGATACTAGCCAAGTTAAGAGCCGTGTGGGTATGCACTCCAGTAATCCCCTGACACTACATGTTGTGTCGTTATGAACCTTAATGATGTGCAAAGACAGTAGGGGGAAAGGATAAGGGGAGCACACTAAGAATTAGCACATTAGTGGTTTCAACCATAAATAGGTTATCTCTATACTGGTACTAAAATTTTCTTTTTGGAACTTATAAAACCTTACTTGGCATGAAAAAAATTCCTTTTGTCACTTCTGGAAAAGCTGAAAGTTTGTCCTGTGGAATAGGATGTTTCTTTATTAACTTTAGGATTAAGCCTAAGCCTGTTCCTGAGCACTCACAGGTGCCAGAGGCTGGCTTGGGTAGACAACCGACCAAAGCAATCTCCTGTTCCAACCTGCCCGGGACAAGAGACCTCAGCTGTCTGAATGGAAGCCACAAGTCAAGACATCTTCCTCAGTTTTCTGTGCTTAAAGATACATCTGGAGCAAACAAACCTTACTGACTTTGCATGTGGGTAGTGCTGAAATTTCACCAGTGTGTTATTTCTTTAATTAGAATCTCCAAGGTGTGGAGTGCAATGAAGAAAATAAGTCATGGCACCCACTACGAGTGTGAAATTGAAATGTAGCTACAAGAAATGGAAATTATTCCAAAAGGAATAATTTTTTGAAACTATTGTTCATTTAACAAATACAAGAAAAACATGACAGTCAGTCACGCTTCATTTTTTAGGTCTTTTGTAACACTTTATACCACGGCACCCATCTGACATAGAGCACAGCCATACGAACAGTTGCATTGGCACTGCTGAGAAGGCAATAAATTGGAGCTGGCATTGAGAGAGTAAGTAGATGAAACCAGGAAAAAAAATAGGAATGTCTTTTTCTCATTTTGCTGTCAAACTAATCATAATTTGAGATAAAACCTTTGCTTTATGGAGGCACAACACCAAAGCAAAGGAAGATCTCCCAGAAGAGCCAGTAGGACTGACCGTGCCCCATAGCATTAGGGGACAGTGGGGATACAGTGCAGAATAATGAAATGTATAAAGTACTATATAATGTTCTGACCTACTGAAGTTTAAATATATGGGCCACTGCTTAATTTGCCATTTCCCGTAAAGGTTCCACTATTCTAATGTGTTTGCTACCATTTTTCTTTTAAAATGCCTAGAGGAAATTTATTTTTATAAAAGCGACACTTAGGCCTGACCCTCTGTCCTTGAGCTCCTGCTTGTGCCTTAGAGATCCAGCACATATGGTACCGTATGTTACAACCAGCTGCTAACTGGGGTCCCTGCAAACACGGCTATTAAGGTCAACTGAATCAAATGAGGACAGCTGAATCTTTAAATCCAAGGGCTATGTGCCCTTCTGCTGAATGCACAAAGCTCCCTTTGCTGCTGGTGAGAGTAAAATGGACTTATCCAGAAGAATAGGCTCCTAGCCAGGTTCGTTATTTCTCTTAACACTTCTAATATTATTATCCACTTACAAGTGCATTTGGAACTATACATCAGAAGGCGCAAGGCCCATCGCTCAGATACTTTGAAAGAAAAGTATGTATATGCTTTGGATTACATAACATAAAATGCATACTGAATTAATCCTTAAGCTTCTGTCTTGGATTTCTTTTCAGTATATTTAGATAAAAATGAAGTGTAAAATTAGAAAACTGGAAATTATAGTATTTTAGAGAGTATTGGAGTATTAGAAATCCTAGCCCTTCTGTATTGTGAGAACATATTTCAAAACCAGCACTGTGTGAATCCTGCTGATGCTGGCATATAATAATAGAATACTACTTTTAGCAAGTTGAGTGGATGTGAGACAAAGCTTAGGAGAAACCAACAGCTCTGTCTAATAATAAAAGTCTGCTAATCTACATGCAATCTTGACAGTGGCCATATAGCGTTTTTTTGACTGTTGTTTTGAGAACATCCTGCCAACAGAGCATGAACCCTGCATACTTCTGAAGCTTGACTATCAAAGTTAAGAGAAAATCTCCCATTGCTCCCAAATGTCTGTATTAATAAACTGAGTAAGCAAAACATTCGTGGATACCTCAGTGGGTCTGAAGTCTTATGGAACTGTTGCTGATTAAGGAGTCCCTTTACTTAGCATTTGTCTTTCACATTTATTTTTTCAAAGTATTTCCGTAACAGGCCGATGTGACTGAAGTTTCCTGACCCTCTGCCAATCACAATATAACCTTCAAAGGGAAGAGATAACCTCCCACTGAAGTAAGCAACAAAGAAACGTTCTTCAGAAGAAAATCCAGTAAAATTCAAATAGGGAGTGCAAAACTGGAACTGTTTTTGAGAGCCAAATATTGAGATTATTTTAACTCTTTAACTGGTTAGCCCCGTAGTAAAAGGGCTTATTTAAATCAGAGTTCCACCTATCTAGCCGTGCTGCAAGGAGCAAAGGCAGGGTGAGATAAGACCTTCTGTGGCAGACACTTTGAAAGGCAGTGAGAAACAAGGATCTTTCAGCCAGGACTGCTTGATGTTTATCAAATGGGAAGAGCTGAGATAAGCAGGACCCGAATCCTTGTTTGCGTTAGAACTGAGTGAGCAGTGAAGCTTTGGTCCCTTGAGGTATACTGATACACTGATATTTATTTTCATCCCAAATTGTGATTAAATTTGAAATACTGTGTTTTGTGGGTTTTTTCTTTCCTGAATGAACAGTTCCAAATGAACGTGATTTTGAAATGATTGACTGTTTTGACTGCAATTGCTTACCAGGCTACATTGCCTCCAGAGCAAATAGAGTAACAGAAAGTGTTGCAGGAACTGTTACTCCTATGACAGCACTTATGACAATGATGCATCTCCTTTTATAACCCTCAGACAGAAATGATAACCTCTGCCCGATATAAGTCTCCAAACTGGTAGTTTTTAGACGGAAATTCAATCTACAAAAGATATTTTTTTTTCCCATGCCTCACACAAGTTTCATAGAAAGGGTAATTTCCACTGAGCACATTTTTTTTTAACCATGTGTTTTCTCCCTCAATGAATAGCAAAATGATGCTGTTTAACAGGTGAGAAACTCATCTCAAGCACTATAGTCAATAACATTACCAAATCATTACTAGACACTTTGTTTTCAGCATTAATTTTTAATATTTTTTTTTGTGAGTGGAATTTACATGATGTTGTAGGAGCTTCTGTAGGAGCTTTTGGTCCGCTCTTTGTCTTTGCTCCATGGTGGTCAATTCTTCTCTTTTTTGTTTTGTTTTAATTCTGAAGGGAAACAACTCAGAATCAGGCTGTGGGCAGCCCTTGCATAAAGCTTAGGCAACGGTGTCTTTCCTGCTTTTGCATAACCTCCAGGAGCATGTGTGTTCATTTGAAATATATGCTTGCAAATATTGCTCACACTCTCACTATCTTCTCTGGCTCGAGAAAGATTAGCCATCCCTATTAAATGCCTCAAGAACCCACCATTGTTTTAACCGATGCTAGCCTTGATTTACAAACGTGAAACCAAAGATACAACAGAACCTGTACTGATGTCCTTCTTGCCTAGTATTTGGTCTAGCTTTCTAAGCAAAATACCATGCTCCTTTAAATGCTGTTTTGTGTGGCTCCAGAGCTTTCTGAAGTCTGAAGGAAGAATGGAGAGGGTCTGTACGATAAATGGTAGTTCAGAAGTTAGCTGATTGTGACCGTATTATCATTATCACCTGGATCATTCATTTTCTTGCTGGATATTAGATAATTTTTATTTTGCACACTAGAAATGCACATTCATTTATATTTTTTTAACAAACTTCCTCAACAAATCAATTCTGTGATGTTTACCAGTTTTTGTGTTAGGCGGGTTGTCTCATCCTCTAACAGAAGGCAGATTAAGTTGAGGCAACAAATATGGTGTTATGACAAATGTTTAAAAATTGTTTTCCTTGCCCAGTTTTCATGAAGGCCACTAAAAGCTCTGTTTTGGTATTTGAGGCAGAGGAATATGGAAGGAGAAAAGGGGAATAAATCCCAGCTTGTATCTTTAAAGCTCTGGAATGGTGTAAATTATTACAGTGGTTTCACATTTTCATGGGATCAAGGCAACAACAGTAAGCTCATAAAACAGATACAACTAATTATGCAGAGGAGAAGTCATAAAGTCACTGGTGGAAGCATGTTTTATATTCATGAACACATCATTAAAATTTAAAGACGCACTATCAAACCCCACATTTTAATACTGCACCCAACAGCATTAAACCCTCCCAACAAGAAAATCAGATTGTTTAATGATTGTGTTTGTCACACAGGTTTTACATGTCTACGATTGAAGCTGATGTGGACTTTTCTTCTGTTGGACAGCTTTTATAACTGAACAGTTAAAACATTTTTATCCAACTGTCCATAGAAAAAAAAAAGAAAATCGCCAAAAATACAGGAATAGTCAATTGCAGAAATATTTAAATTTATCTAACCACATAAAAATGTTTTTATAGCATTGTCAATTTGTTTTTACTCCTCCTGTGTTTTCTTTTTTCATTAAAAAGTAGTTTTAAAGTAAAAGAATGGTGATTCAGGCCGGCTACAACCCAGCACACAAGTCTTAAGCATTCTAAATACAGTTCTAAGACAGCCATTTAAATTAAGGGAAAAACTAATGAGAGTTGTATAGGTTTGGCTGCTCAGCTGAATCTCTTGGAAGACTGAAGCGTGTCCCAAATGACTTTCATTACCATCACGAAATGAGTGAGGCCACTGTGAAAATACACCTATGAATTTTAGGGGTCCAAATCCTTTGATATAGGAAGAGGCGTGACATAGTAAATGGATTGTCAAGACACTGACAGCACAGGAGACACTTTCAAATCTGATTCTCATAATTTACAACAAAGAGTCCTGTTTGTGGGTTTGGACTAACAGATGCAATTAGCTGTGTGATTGCATATTTATGTATGATGTTCCTCCCATACCTCTGGTGTGAACGTCACAGTCTTACTGCTCTGTTCCCCCTCACTTCACAGTGAACTCTGTTGCGTCTAACATTTGGGACCTCTGGAAATAACTCCCCTTCCAGGAATAGTGGGCACAGTCAAGCAAATGAAGAATCATTCTTCCTTACCAGCACTAGTAACTAAAACCTCAAATATTTAACACTGCATTTAAAGGACATATTTAATATTTAATGACTGTTTTAAAACCTCATCAAAACAACTAAAATAGTCTACCTCTAGTTAATTGCTATGTAGTGTCCAGGTACCAGCCAATACCATAACAAAACAGGTATCTGACAAAATGTCAAGTGAGAGTTTCAATTATTAACATAAACTGAAATCTGTTAGGACTCAATGAAGACTTCTGCCTAAAAAAAAAATCAATGGCTCAGTGTGGCCTAATATTAAGTCTTTTCTAAACCTTTCTTTCTCCAGAGCCAATATTTGGCCTACACTCTCTGCCAGCATCTTTTTAATGAGAAGCACACATCTAAAACCTCTCACAGCTCTCAAAATTTAGGAGTAAATATTTTTAAATTAAAAACGTATGCTAAGCAGTGCAGATTTGCTGGTGCAGATGTTATTTTTGGCTCATTTTCTTTAACCAATTCGTAACCAATACACTTCAGCCTACGTTTCCACATTTATTATTCTTAATACCACAGATACAGTGACAGATGTTAATAACATAATAACTGAAGATATTTTAGGTAGTCTTCTAAATCCAAAAAGCAGCAAAACCACCACTAAAATTCTGCCAATAGGGTGTATCCTCAGGACACTATAAATAGCAAAAGTAAGAAAAAAGAGAAAATGGAGATAAAGTCAACTAAATAGTCAACTCTATTTGCTTAAGTAGAGAGTGGGACAAGAAGGAGCACTTTTCATTAAATTCTACACTCCACTTTTTTCAGGAGGTTGACACATCCTTTGGTATTTAATTCCTGATTGCACTATGTAGTTCTGCAAGCACAGTACAGTCATGGCAACGTCTTGGGTTTTTTGTTGATGGTGTTCCCACATTCATTCTAATTATTTACAATTTATAATATTGTCTACTTTTGCTGTTTAAATTCATGCCTGTCATCCACAGTGTCATTCTTCTCTGAAAGAAACTGAAGTCTCTGGTCAAAGTCACGGTTTTCCACACTCTCTTAATTCTTAATTAATTCAGAATTAGTTAATTCACTGGTTGTGAGGAACCCTGCTGTCAGCCTTATTATAGTGGCCGATGGTTTATTAAAGAATGGATCATACATTCTTTCCATAAATTGATCTAATTAGCCTTATTCCTTCAAATGTTGGTTATTCTTGGAAATCTCGAAACTGTATAGTCTCAGAAGAACCTGGGCATCTTTTTTTTTTGGTTGTGGATGGAAGAACACTAATATACTGTTTTGAGTTAAAAAATTAGAATCAACTCAGGTTAATATTCAGAGTGGAAGGTGTGATGACAGAAGGCTTGAAGCACAGAGATGCGGTCCATGCCATTTACAATGGTCTGTTCAGATATGTTCCTTAGAGACCAAAATTGAGTCTTTAGTCCAAGCCCGAACAAATTTTCTTGATTTAGCTGTATTTAAATAAGGCAAACGTGTTTTAAAAGTGTGTGATTATAGTATTCTCACTGTTGTGAGTCACTACTCTGTAAATAAATATTTTTAGCTTTCATACCATATAGGGTTAATACAGGACTAATTTTTATCTCAAAACCTACTTAGAGAATTGAAAAACTAAACAATTGTGACACTGAGCAAAAGGATTTTTTTTAAGCAAGTCAAGAATTGTGAAATTTGAGTATGAGAAATCCCCCAGCCACAGACATGAAGTCAAAATAATAGGCTAAAATCAATTAATTATACATGAGCTTACACAGGAATTCTGAACACAGATGTAGAAAACTGTCTGGAGGCTAAGAATCCAATCCAGCAAACATCTTCTAATTTCGTACACTACTGTGAAAAGTAGGCCCACGACTGCTAGAGAACCGATCAAGGAAGCAAACAGCAAATGCAGCTTTTGCAGAATCAGGTCTTGGCAGAACTGCATAGAGTTTGCAGATTTCCGATTTCTATGTCTTGAACCATTTTTGTCTGAGGTCTTTCTGTTAAGTTTCCTGATTATATCTCTGATCTATATAAGATAACTTCCTATCCTCGATGCTGAAACTCTAACTTCGTAACTTTTCTAAATTTCTTTAATTACTAACATGATATAAAGTAGAAAAACTAAGTCATTCTGAGGTTCTCACATCTTTTGAAATTATTTTCCCAAAATTGTGGATATTTTGCAGAGTGTCACATTTTTTTGAGAAGAAACAAAACCCAAACCTGCAGGTCATTCATTTTTATTACCCTCTGGAACAAAACAGAAACATGCAAGTGATGGAAAATGTCAAAATCAACATTTTCATTGAATGGTTAAAAAAGTCCTGATATTTTGGTGAGAAAAGATTCAGGAAAAAACCGTTTTGAATGGCGTGTTTACAGACCGTCATTCCATTACCAGAAGGATAAATATGTAAACCAGGCAATTCCCTTTACCAAATGTAATAATGACACCCTGCTAGAGACTGGCTAATCAGTCAGCCCCTGAATCTAGGTGTAATTTATCAGATGAATTTCATTTGATATTGTATATTGCACAAAACCAAACTCAATAATCAGTATTAATTGCTACCCTCATCAGTTTTAGCAAGGTCAAGGATTAAGTAGGCTTAGGGAGAGATCTGACCTTTCATTGAAATTCTGCTCCCACCGAATATTTAGCTGTCGAGTTCACAGTTGTGGGTTTCACAGGAGATTGCCACGAAGCAGGTTTTGATGCTGTGTGGTATTATCTACGCCCCGCTTTATCTAGCAGTGAAATAGTCAGACCATAAGAGAATAGCTGTTTTAAAAAGCAATGTGAAAATCATATTAGCATGCAAATTTTTCCATGTTTTGATGGGTTTTGTTACAGAATAAGAACCAAAGCTGAAATTAAAAAGAAAAATGATAGAGTAAGATTAATTTTTATGTTTAGAGGAAGAAAAGGCTTGAAGCTAATATGGCTAGCTAAAAATTTCATATAAAGCCTCTTTTTCTATGGAAAAAAATGTCTTACTATTTCAACTTTTCATAAAAATGCCCCTAAACAAAACATTTTCAGCCAAATACTTGTCTGGATTTGGTTATTTGGGAGGGAGGAGGTTGAGGAAGAATTAAAATTTTTCAATATGGGGCTAGAAGTGCTCTTCTGCTCTTAGTTATGTATATTTAAGACATATCTCCCTCCTGGCAATATTTTAACACAATAATGGAGCAATGTTGAGAAAACCACGCAATTGCTCTCTACTTAAATTCCCAGAATTGTCAATCTGGCAGCTCTCACAGTACATCATTTACATAATTTTTAAATTACGGACAATTATACAAAACCCTTCTCCATCAAAGGATCAGTTTCCTTCCCCACCCATCCCCTGAAGTCAAAAGCAAAGCGTCCTGTCTTAGCAGTGGTAAAAAAGAGTCTTGGTTATACATATTGAAGAGCACTGTATGCTTAAAATTGTTATATTTTTGCCTTTGCCTAATACTGTGGTATTTGAGAAAGTATGTTAGCAGTGGGGATGCTATAAACAGTAGCTACAAAATCTTTAATGGTAAGCACTGTTAAGGAAGGCTCTCTATATAATGCTAAGAAATAAACAGGTTACAATGGATTTGGGGGTTTGTTAAACTGCAGACGCCCATGACTTGATATGAAAAGAGGTTTACCAGGAAAATTGTTGGTGGTTTTATGTTGGATTTATTTTCATGAGGCAAAATCATCGTTTTCCAAAATTAATGTAAACTTAGTTGTCAAACAAGGAAACACAGTTTCCCTAGTGCCTCCTTTCTGTTGCTCTCAACCCTTTAGCTATACGAGAATTACATTCTTTACAACTGCTAGTGTGAAACAACACAGGATTGCTCTTACCTGTCACCGGTACTGCGAATTTTTTTAACCAGATTGTAGACAGAAGGATAGACATGTAAATACAAATGACTTACCACTCATTTGATTTCAGACAGTAATGTAAGCCTGTGTGCATATGCGTATATAACGTACAATGTTTATGTGTAGGTCCACATACACACACATGTATTGTGACTAGTGTATAGCAGGTAACTATGAGACAAACTTGTGAGAGAACTTGGTTGTTTTTTCTATACTTTTTTATAAAGGTTCACGAAAGTGTGTAATTATAAAAAGCTAAATCCAAATGTTCTTTCTTTCGCTAAAGCAGCTGTACGTACAAAAAAGGAAAACAAACAAAGCCAGACAATTTTCTTTGATTTTACTGCAGGATACATGCTCAGTTGCTCTTCTTGTGATGAATAAAGTAATGCCCACAGTGCTGTGTAGCAGTGGACCTTGCCCCTTTTTGTAGTTAACCAGTGAAAAAGGCTGCATCTGCTTATTCTCAGGCATTAATACAGCTAAAGGAATAAGACATCAGAGGCCCGTGAATGAGAAGATCTTTTTTAATTTAGAAAGCATTTGCTCCTGAATCCACCTCAGCCAGTTTGGGGAAAGCACTTTTGGCACCAAGTCACCCTTCAGGGGAAGACTGATAATGATCACTAAAGACATACTATGGGCTCCTGCCTTGCTCACTTCAAAGGCCTTCCCTCTTAATCAACATTAAATCATCATTTTGCCTTGGATATAGGGACAGCTGTACACAATCTATTTGTTTTAAAACAGATTAGGAGCGGTTTTTCTGCCAGAGTATAAGCAGCACGATAAATGTACTTTAAAGACATAACTAGGAAAAACATTGCTCCCTTCGTTAGCTCGATCCCAATGCTATCGGAGAACACAGATAGGTCCAGGCCTGGATCCTTCTCCAGTTGTTCAGAATCAATACAACAAGGTAAAAATTACAAAGAAATACAACAAGTTAAAAAAATCAAGTGTCTGTTGATCTTAGATGTGCATTCTGGTGAGCTGCCCACGAACAACAACAATCACAGTAAGTAACACAAGACCCTCTACATCTTCTTTCTCCTTCCTTTTTTTCAACCTTAGAGTTGCCGTATTTCATCCACTGACAGTCTCACAAGGTGACAGCAAAGACCTTTTATCAACCAATTAAAAGCAGAAAGTCAGATGTTACATAATTAAATAAAGGCTCTAAATTACAGGGGAAAATATTCCTCCTCTAGATCCATACTAGAGATATTTTTTTCAGAGTTGCTAAGAATCTACAAGCTGGTTTTCTTACACAAAACAATTACACTGAAATGCACACATTTTAAAGGAAAAGTCTAGAAACAAGGCATATTTCCAGATTAGAGCAGTATGAATTGGAAGGTAGTGGTTCCAGAAAAAGATTTGGGAGCCAAAATGAGCACCCAAATGAACATAATTCCCAGTGCAACTTTGCGGCGAAATGAGCTATTTAGTTTTTGTATGCGTAGAGAGAATATTGATAATGAAAAATTGTAAGAAGTCGTACTGTTCACTTTTTAAAAAGATACTGAAAAATTAAAATGGGCGTATAAAAATATTACAAAGAATATGTCCCACAAAGAGAAAGTTAGAATGTTCAATCTGTATTATTTTTTTTAAAAAGCAAAGAACATTGACAAACAACTTGATTGTATGACACTAGTTCCTTCACAGAGAGAAAAGAGCGTTTGTAATTGTTTACATATTAGAAAAATACAAAATTATTTTAAGAAAGTAGAAGCTGAAATGAGACAAATTCAAGTGAAAAATGAGGTCCAGCTTCTAAGAGGGACCAGCAAAAAAAAAAAAAATCTATCAAATGAACTGGCTCCTTCTGCACTTGTTCCCTACCTTGCTGTCTTTAAGCCAAAAGAGCCAACCTTTGGGGTGATGTACCTTATCCAAGCACCTGCTGCTTTGATTCAAATTGTACTCCATTCAGAAAGAGCTGACTGAAATGTAGCGCCTTCCGAAGTAAGAGAGACGTAACCAGACAGGGTGATCTAACAGACTGTCCTGAGGGCAAGTTTTCCTGTCCTGTGCTTGGTTCAGGTACAGGTGCCACTGCATGCCTAGCATTTTCACGCAGCTAAGTTAACTTTGAGTATAAGCCATAGACACATGCATGTGAAGTGGCACTGGCATGCCTATGGGTGTTTACATCTACACAAAGAGTATACATACAAGGGGTTGTAGGCACAGGAATTACAATCATGCCCACCTGTTAGAGAGTATTCTTCATTTATAAGAACACCCACTATCGTTAGGGATTTTCTAAATCCAAGAAAATAAATTACTAAAAGCAAAATTTGGAACATTCATGCTTTTATGGTAAATCACGGTTTTGCCCTAATCACTTAATCTCTCTTAAAATATAATTTCAAAATGAAGAATGTCTGTTCTTGATGCCCTTATGACAAAACTCGGACTATTTTTCTCTAAATGAAGTCTAACTGGTTAATATTTCTCTTTATTATATGTATGTGTGACTGTGCTATTTTGTGATAAAGATAATACAAGATGAGCCAGCTTGCCAGAATAGCAGAACCCAGTATAACAAGGCAGATACTACCAGTGACCTGTTTTCAGAGTATTTATCACATGGTGGATAGGGAGTAAATGATAAATGCAGCTTAACTTCTTTACACAGGTGCTGTCTTAAAGAACATTAGACTTCCAAGAGACTACTGCCAAGCAAGGGAATAAAGAGAGAAGAAAAGATGACTGCATTAAATTTTAGCTAGCAAGTAGTACAGGTAAATGGTTAAGCAAAGAGAGATCAGGATATAAATGGAGTAAAAACTGCATAGACTTCTGACAAAATGATTAAAGATTGAGAGGAGAAAATCCTGGTACTATCGAGCAGAGGAAACTATACCACATGCGGAAAAACTGTATCCTAGCTAGAAAAAGGTTTCGCTTGCTAGAGCAGTGTGGAAGTATTATTCTGAGTAAAGGGAGGTCCGTTCCCTGTCCTCCCAAAGAACCTATTTCTTGGTGGATGAGAATGCACCAGATGATCTAGCTAGCAAGCTGGACATAAGGAAGGAAAAAAAGTATATAAAATGAATTGTATGCTTTTGAAAAACAACAGGATGAAAATCAAGGCAACATAAAATAAAGAGAGAGGGAGAGAAAGTTACTCCAGGGGTTTTATCCCCCTCCCCCCACAGGATACAAGCTATTTCCTTTGACTTTGCAATAGTAATTTCAGAATGCTACTTCTGGCACTGTCTGAGCTACGTGTATTTTCAGCGTTTGGCAAGAAGACATTTAGAAGACAGAGGCTGTTCTTTTACTTGGGAAAGGGAGTTATACTTCTGGCACTGTGCCATTTCTCCACTCAGGTCACCATTGCACAGACAAAAGTAAATTTGTCATTTCCTAATTTTTCGCTCCTTGACTTTGCAACCTAAATAACTTTCTTCTCTTCATTGAGTAATTGTTCATTGTAATTGTGCACATGCTCATGGCTAGCTTCAGGCACAGGGAGCATGTACAGTCCAAGAACGGGCTACATGTGGATAACACATTTCAAAGAAGTATGGTTCCTGAGGGGTAAGTAACTCCTTACTAATGTGCAGTATTGAGAAAATTAAGATGGAGTTCTCTGACCATTTCCAGTGCAAATTATTGATCTTTCATAATGTGCAGTGGATAGACTGAGTTCTGATTCCTCAACAGATTTTCACTACTAAGTAATATGAGACAATTAATAATTTGATACAACTGAAGAATTGCGTTCCTTTTTAAAGAATATCAAGCTGACTAAAGATTCAAAAAATAATTTCCAATGATGTACACCAGCATACAATATTTCTAAGATAACTATATCCTATGTCATATAAAAATGCTAAACAACGTGACCAAATGTAATGGCGGGGGAAAGGCTATGGCTTTAATTTATGAAAGCAGTTATATGACAGAGGAATAGCCATACGGGATTAGATCAAAGCTCCGGTCTGTAACGGTGACCAGTAGCAGATGTTACAGGAACATAAGAGAGAGATGGTGACCCCTCCTTTTCTGTGCAATCAGACACTGTAAGTTTACACCACCAGGCTTTCCTGTGGAGTGGTAGATATACAATAAGGTAACAACTGGCTGATATCTTTACCTGTTTATTGACAGAATTCTCTGTTTTCCAGAATTCCATTTTGTGCTGTGAAAGATTGCACTCTCTTGACAGAAGATGAAAAGAGGGTTTATATATCACTGATATTCACTGAGCAAAGAATACCATCCTCTTCTGAGGAGCTATGACACATTGGATGCCAAGATCAAGCAAAAAAATCAAAGTGTAATGCTGGGTTTGTTCCTATCATACCTATCAGAACTGCTGAAATTGCTGCGTGTCTGCCATCTTTCAGTATCAGTATATAAAACTCAGAAACCGAGACAGATAACTGACCCTTATTGAACTGACAAATTGTAACTTTGATTTTTAGTTTTTATCTAGTATTAAAGGGAAAAGTAAGACTCTATTTAACAAAAATAAAACACATAAAATGTGTGCCTTTTTAATCACTAAGTGGAGCCATTTCTTTCTTGTGGGAAGAAACACTTGTGATAGTTATATTGGGACATAAGAATTGTGGTTTTAGTAGTTTATATATTTCAGGACTTGCTTTGTCTGTAACTATAATTTTGAAAAATCAGTAAACTTACATGAATTCAGATTGATAGTTCCACTTTCAAGTAGTGGCCAATGGCTGCCGACATGCAGTATCACAAAGCTTAGAAACTCAAATATGTACCTGTCAGATAGAAAGAAGAAAAAGGGAGGAACAGAAATCGTGCCTAAACAGTAACTAGTTTGGATCTTGTTCTTCCTTTACAGGCCTGATGAAGAGAATCTGAGCATGCAGGTTTGTTCATAGGAAACTATTCTGAAAATTATAATGGGAAGGTCAGAACCTCAAACTGCAGAGGAACTGCTTGAATTCATCCGTGTATGTGGGAACTAGCTTAGCAGGAATATCAAATCTTGCGTAGCAGTAGCACAACAAAGTGAGTCAGTGATCATGTCTTTCAGTGTACATGCCTCCCCAGATGAGAAAGGGTTAAGCATGAGTTAGGGATGCATGTGAAAATATATGGGTGAAGTAGGAAAAAAAAGTTCTCTTCTAGCTTGAGACACTCCATCTGTTCCCTTAATTCGGTGGCAGACCTTAACTGGACCCTGGAATCTGCTAGTCCCGCTCTTCATACAACTTCTCTCTGTAAATTAAGTTGTTGGCCTGTGTTGCTGAGGGTTTAGGAAGGTGAGTGATGACCCTGGTTTGAGTATGTTTGTATAGAAACATGTCACTGCAGGATGATGTCTTTCCTCCAGGGACATAGGGCCCAATACTAACCATTTGTTAAGAAAATACCAAAGCTAAACATATCCAGTGTATGAAGGGATCCAACACCCGTGCCAAGTGTTACTTTCACTCATCTTTGAAATATCAATGTATGCTATATTTTAAAGGTTATTTTTAGCACTTGTCTTTTAAACTCTTTTCCATCTGATGTTAACATCTTGCAACTTTAGAAGTAATATGAGTTATTTTTATTATTAAAATGGGAAATGTCTTTTATATATTGTAGTATGGCAATATGTTTAATATACATTTCAAAAAGAAGATCTAAGATAGTATTTATTCTCAAGAATGAGGACACGTAATTCCAGAGAAGTCCCACAATGCTTTCAAGTTCTGTGTTTCTTTATATAGCGAAGATTAAAAGTAAAATGTTAAGGAGGATATAGTTCTCCTTTATTCCATCTTCCCTGCAGTATTTTCCTGGCAATCATTTACATTCCTGAGATCTGGTGCATGCGTGTTGTTATTTGGAGGATTGGTTGTGGTCATTCAGTTGTCTGAGAAAGTTCAGTTAAATGACAGGCGTTCTCCTACAGCATTAATTTTGAAGCCTGATAAGGTGTTCAGTCTGATCAGTAGTTTTCCTGAGTTTATAAAGTCCACAAGAAAACATGAACAGATAAATTCGGATTAGAATCACATATTTCAAGTCGGATAGTCTTAAAACTGAGTTCCTAACTGTGGATTTAGATCTGAACTTTCGGCATCTGTGTCTGAAAATGTTGGCCTTGTTTAATATCCCTATTCAGGATTGATTAATGTACAGTCAGGATGTTTTTCCATACAGATGGCCTATAAATGTTACCTTTCTAAAGTTCAGCCCATACTTACTTGGTATATTTTTAAATAATTTATCTTCCTTCCTTACACTTTTTAAATATTTTAGCCTATTTTAGGTTGTGAAACAGTTATAAAATCGCTGATTCGGTGCTTGAGCTTCTCCCAAGTATGAGGGGTAGCTGGTGCAGGGGACAGTCTTTGTTTAAACAGGAAAGAAGGAAATCTAAGCACCATCAGAGTCAATGGGATCTTTGCCACTGGCTTCCAGTGGCCTGGATTTTACCCAGGGAGCCACCTTTGTTCTTAAGTGGTGTAAATCAAGTGTGACTGCACCAAAAGACTGTAAAGGTGCGAAATGCAAAACTGGCATGTGAAGAAAAATCAGACCAAAACCAGTCAGAAGAGCTATGAGAAGCTGATCTCTATTAAAGTAGAGCATATTTTAATGTTTTATGCCCTGCAAAATGTTTTCTAAAAATGTTTCTCAGGAAAGACAGCCTACCATCCTGTGGAACCCTTCCTAACGGAGCTGTCGTAGAAAGCAAATTATAAGAATTCCATATACACACGGTTATTGTCTCCCACAATGAATGGCTAAAGAAGCTACCTAAAACCAATCATGAACCATTTCTGAGTGTCTCTTTTCCTCTACGTGTAAACAATCTTTTTGTCATACCTGGACTTTAACAAATTCTCGAGTCCTGCTTGCTCCAGCATAGAGAGAAAACCACCAAGGTGTTTCAGTTGTTCCTCTCTTGCAACTGTGCCCTTAAACTTCATCTATTTAAAGAACTGTATTAGTTAGGAATGACTTAATATAAGGAATGCACTCAAGCTCTTCAGCTAAAAATAATCTTTATTTACAACCAGTTTTGTATAATATTTTAGAAGCTATCATTCCATTACTCTTCACGTAAGTCATAGCAGAAAAGAAATGTATTTGAGTAGGACAGTGGGTGCTAAAGGCAATTTCATTCAGTAAAAAGCATATGCTGTATTTGAACAAGCCCTGAAGAGCAGAATAAAAGATTGGACAGATATCTGGAGAAATGCTCCAAATGTTTTCTGGGTGAGAAAACACTTTCAACTTAATAAATTAATAAAAAGTTAAATAAACAGAATCAAATGTTAAAAGCTATTTATTTTATGGTGAGCATAAGGAGGAGAATAACTAACCCTTTTAACAGTAACCAGTATATTATTCCCAAAATAACCAGAAGATGCAAAACCCTGCATGGTTAGAGGGCCACAGCTAAATATCTTCTGGGGTAGGTAAAATGCTCTGTGGGAGTTGGGTGCAAACCATCTGCTCCCTACTCCTTCCACAATGCACCTCCGCTTTTTGACAATTATCAGACCCTAATGAAAAGAAACCAAAATGTTTAAAACCCTCTTAACATCAGAGAGGTCTCAGAATTTGAGTTTTTCCATTGGAGAGTCATGTGCAATCTAAAGTGGCACCAACCCAAGCTCCGGAAGTATGTGCTGAGACTGATTATCAGCTTGATTTTAGTTTTGTTTAACATGGTGGGATGTGAGTTGCATCAGTTAAGAAGGTGGAGTCTGCTCTGAAGGAAAGTTTGCTTCCTAGCGGAGAAGTGTATGGATGGGTGAGGTTTTCACCTCTGAAGC